>NW_027175909.1:6867500-7052500 GCF_023055335.1 Clinocottus analis
TGTGTATGAGTCACATGGGCACAGTTACCATTGTGCTGACGTGAACATGGACAGCCTGTTGTACAGTATGTTTGTGTGTATTTCACTTATGTATGGGCCTGTGTGTGTGTGTGTGTGTGTGTGTGTGTGTGTGTGTGTGTGTGTGTGTATGTGTGTGTTTTGAATGATGTAGTAGATGTGTGCGTACCTCTGGTTTGGTTTAATTCGTTGTGGTTTGGAACAGCTTGCTGCTACAGTGAGTCACAGCTTCCAGCAACAGCAGAGCATATGCCCTGCACATCAAATTCAGACATAGGAGTCTGCAGAAAACTTGCGGAACATACACACACATACACACACACACACACACACACACACACACACACACACACACACACACATATACACACACACACAAACAGAGGATCCTCCAAAATTCTAACGCATTTCTTTTCTTATCACTCTGTCCAACCCTGCCCATGTGTCTGTGTCTGCTTTTTGTCGGCCAGTATCTTGATCTTTCTGTCTGTCCTCTCTCTCTTCTCCTCTCTTCCCCCAAATTCCTGTTTTATGAATTTACTGAGTTGCATAACATTCCTTATTTTAGCGTTTTTTTCACCTGGCTTCTCCTTCTCCCTGTATCCATCCTTTCTGTGTACCCATATTATCATTTTCATTGTGGCCTGGCCATTTCAATATTGACAGGCCTATTTATCTTCCCTCTGTGCCCGGCTGATTCAAATATTGACATCATCTTGGTGTGTCTACACACACTCTCACACACAAGGCTAGGGCTTTGGGAAGTCGCAGGGCTGGAGAGAAGGACAGGAAGAGAAAAAAGGGGTAAAAAAAAAAAAGGAAAAAGAAAGTCAAAAGGACATGGTTTGGAAAATTATGGAGAGAGAGAGAACATCTTTCACGAATATCCTCTGGCTTCAAATGTTCTGGTTTGAGTTGTCTAACCACACACACACACACACACACACACACACACACACACACACACACACACACACACACACACACACACACGTACATGTGCAAACTGTGTAGCAGTCTGGAGTGAATTAGCTATGTTTAGGATGTGATCTGTTCTGTATTTGGGACTTTGGCGCTTGACCTGGAATCACATCAGCTTCACCTCTAACTAACATTAACAGCTGAAAGTCCCTTGTTAATAAATGTGTTCATACAGCATCATAACATATTTCCAATGATATGATGTACTGTACATCATTATACGGCAATAACAACAGTTACAAAGGAGCAGTATAACTACAGGCTTTTTTCTTCTACAAGAAACAGTTGGAGAGACTTGACTGAGGCTTTTTTTCTTGCTGGCTCTACTCTCTCCCAGGATCCCCGCCCCCTAAAACTCTTCGCTGTTCCTTCTCCACTGTTGCTTTGTCTCAAGCCAAATTACTTAATTGCTAAATGAATTGGTTTGTCATTATAATCCAAGCAAGCCACAGTTGTCTCGGGCACTGGTCCAAGGTATTTCAATGAAAAGAGAGAGCAAATAATAGGTAGACAAAGAAAAGCTGAGGGGGCGTCCTCCAAATACCTTACCGTCTAATAGCCTTTGAACCTACCAAATCTAGATTAGGGTGATGTCGTACTACACTGTCTGTTACCATATGGTTAACAGCTCACAGTCGTGTTTTCTTCTCTTTTTTTGGCGTTGTGAACTCTGAACCTACCACGTTGCTATTGTGCTCCTCGACAGTATTTTCAATAGTTTTCTCTCGTAAAACCTGAACCACTAACCCCCCCCCCCTTTTTTTTATTTTACCGGGAGTTGGTACAGTCCTGTACTCAGACTCGTGGATGGTAAATCAGTGAACTTTCTTACACACGGAGTGAAGACGGCTGAGGAGGCGTCCTGCGGGAGAGAGAGATAGAGAGAGATAGAAAGAAAGACAGGCGGACAACAACACGGGCACTGTCCGGACTCAAGCCATCGCCTTTGTTTTACTTTGTCTAGAAAAACAAAAAAGTGAATTTGAAGTCTTGTCATTATAATTTATAGGACGTAAAAAAAGAAGAAAGAACCGAGTTGCTATTGTCGTGAAACGGGCTCACTGAATGGGACTCAAAGGGTATGTAACGGATTTTAAACTTTCCACAAAAGTAACAAAGTCAAGCTGCATGTAAATATGTTAAATGTTCTGCTCTCATCTGCACTGAACCTTTTTAAATTAGGTTTATGTCATACTATAACTATAGCACAGGTATACTATTCACTCCTTTTCTTGAATGGACAAGACTATTTTTTGTTGGATAACGTTACTAATTTACCACAGTTCACACAGGTGCAGTTGGCTGGTTGTAGTTTATTTGGTGGGTAATTTCTCTGTCTGTTGCCCATCCGTGGTGAGTGTGTTTGAATCGGGCTTTGGCTTATCCACAGCTCTGGAGAGGACGACTGCTTCACATTCAAACACACACACAGCTGACCGCACCGTGAAAACACTTCTTGTACTCTCTCTGACAAAGCTGGGCAAATGTTATTCCCATCAATCGATTAATTTGTTTGTTTGAACTTTGTCGTAGAAGCAGAGAGAGTTGGCTGCTTCTGCTGGTCATGCGTGGCCTCATCAGCTGATATTATTGATTTACCTTTCTCCTTTCTGATTGGCTGCAGTGTGGAAGCCGTCACAGACACAGATTGAGTCCCATCTGTCACCATAACTGCATACTAGACTTTGCTTTTAAAAAAAGAAAGAAAGACTGTAAAGCCAGCTGAATTATTGCTGCTACTCCTGTGACCCCGGTCACTGACCGGTGAAACATATAGATATATATTTTTTAGCCATCTTTTGGAGGCGTTTCATCACAACCTGTTGGCTGTAATATGTTTTCCGCAGCTTTCGATGGATTTATAAATATGCTGGCAAGTTCAGAGAGCTGGTGTGGTGTGAGTGCATGTGACAAAGAGAACCGGCATGTGGCTGTGAGGACAGGCTCAGTGGTCAGGATACCTGACACCTGGAAACAAAACCTGCCTCTTTGTCATGGATGTTATTGTGTCCACCAGTTCTTCTGCCTGCCTTGAGCACATGTTTTGGGGTCTGAAAAGAAAAGAACAGTCTTTAAACCAGATGATTAAGAAATAGATCATTTGTTATTAGTTTGCATGGTGTTTGTGTTTACCTTTTTCTTTCTTTCTGCTAGATTAGAGGTTGTGTATAGTGTATACATGCGTGTCCCCTTTGCTTGGGAGAAGCGAGGTAGGTCGCTTTGTGGATGAGATTTAAGGTGGAGCAGAGAATATCTCTACTGAGCCTCTAGTGAAGAGCCAGATTGTGTGTGTGTGTGTGTGTGTGTGTGTGTGTCTTACCTGGACCGTGGTCTTGCCAGACACCTATAGTGCTAATGTTATGATTGTTAATTGCATTGCTATAACTATTACTGTTTTTATTATCATTATTTGGCTGCTCTTTTTTTGATAGTTGTAACCTTTTCATTATACATACTACTCTCATTACATGAAACAATATGTTACATGCATTGAATGTGTTGTAACTGTTATGTTGTTCATTCTGTACACATGACATCTGTTGCACTTCTGTTCATCCGGGGACAGGGATCATCCGCTGTTGCTCCGCAATGGAATTGTGTGTGTCTGTGTGTGTCTGTGTGTGTGTGTGTATGTGCTGGATGTCTGTGAGTGACTGATCGACTATAGTGTGAGTGAGCGAGTGTCTAAACTAATCTAACGGACTCCCCTGAGGATGACCAGTCTGTTTGTCTGATGATGTCACCGCTGGACCCTTATGCCCCTGAGAGGGTTACTTTGTGGTTTTGAGCACCATTAACACTCCCACTGGGATCTTGTGTGAATGCATCTTTTCATGAATGAGTAAATTCAGTTTCAGTTCAGTGCCATACAGATTTAAGGGATTATAGCAACATTTTGAGGCAAACAGTTTCCCCCAAAAAGCATGATGAGTGCATTTGGACATTTCTGGTGATTATATTGGATTTTTTTTGTGATTCATTTGCATGTCAAACTTAACTAATTAGCATGTAACTGAGGTAAATTAGTTTCATCCAAGAAATACTTCGACATGGGATCTCTGTATTTGGTTTGTTTTTCATTCTACCCTAATGGGTCTCAAATTGGCAATTCCTCCACTTACGTTAACCACATAGAGAAACAGATTGAGTTTCTTCTTCCATAACACTGCGGTCAGAGTGTAGTTTGGGTCGCTCAGATCTACATGGAAACAAAAATTGGCTCCAGAAAAGATACAGCTCCTACATCTGTGCCCTCAAAGACTCTGTGGTTTTCCTTTGTAGATCACACACTTTAAATTATCCTATAAATGTATGTAAAGACAAATTTCCAGTTTTCTTGTCATTGGAGGGTCTATCCATGTGTTTGTGTGTGTGGGGGCGCATGCTTCGGCGTGGGAGGCAAACTCAATTTGCTAGTAAACAAGTAAATAAGATTAAACTTGTTTTGTTGTGGATTGTGTGTGTGTGTGTGTGTGTGTGTGTGTGTGTGTTTGTGTGTGTGTGTGTATGTAAAATAGCGTGGGCATGTGTTCATGCGCAATCTATTTAGGAAAGCAGACTAAATTTAGTCTCTGTGCAAGCAGTTAAGATTAGCATTTTTGGATTGAATGTGGCGGAAGCTGTGTGTTCTCTTGTAATCTCATCACGGATGGATTTTAGCAGTGAGGGTTAAGAAAAGGTTTCTACAGTTTTCCACTGTTTCTTTGAAAAAGCAAGAAATGACATGAAAGTTAAATAATCCGGTTGAATAAATATATAAATACAATCTCTAAGTTTCTTATCCTTTCTTTGCTTTTCTCTGTCACAAACACACAAGTACTGCTTGTATTTGTTCATGCTGGAGGAGGACGGGATTAGTTAGTAGTTATGTGTTAGCTAAGAAGTACTGTGAGGAAATTAGATCAACGGGGAAGTGGGGGCTGTGAACAAATCATAGCGACACACTTTACCCCTCACTTTAAAGTTGGCACATGGTGAGGCTATTGAGGGGAGGAAATTCGATTTTTACAAGAGCTGCTGTGTGTCTCTGTGTGTGTGCGTGTGTGTGTGTCTGTGTGTTTTCTTTTCTGCTAAATACCGAGAGTTACTGTGAGTCATTAGGCAGACACTGTTAAGAGACGTTATTAGATCATTCCTACACATGACTCGTGTGTGTGTCTGTTTTTCTTTCATTTTAATTACAAAACACACATCTTTTGATCTTGCTGGCATGATGCCACTGCTTCACAGTTTGCATCCCAACCTGTAAGGATTGTGTTAACATGTGTATGTATTTGAGAAGTTCACAGTCAAGCTGTGTAGACTAAACATTTCTTACACTGTTTTCATGTGTGGTGTTAGCTCTACCTCAGCACAGCGCTCGGGCCCCCCCTCTGTGCGTAGAAATTACAGCTTAGAAGTCTGCCAAGGCAACGTCTAGACTCGAGACAGATATGACCTAGCTAACCTGTCATCGCAACTTTGGCAAATTCTTTGGAGGTGTTTGTGAAACTGGACATAAGGCTGCAGAGTGAGAGAGAACAGGACAAAAGAGGGATGATGAGAATGAGAGAAAGGAAAAGAAAGAAAAACAATATGGACATTTTTCCATTCAGCCTTTTTCCATTCGCCCTTTCCCCCCCTCTTGCCTCAGTGGCTGTGTCTGACTTCAGGTCCAAGGAATCTGATGTAACTGTAATGGAGCTATTAAGGAGGTGCTTTTTTAGCCTTTTACACACATGCTAACATTGTGGGGGTTTACTGTTGCTTATCTGAACCTTCTACCCTCAGGGGTGGAGGTGGAAAGAATGGGGAGAGCAAATGTGTGTGTGTGTGTGTGTGTGTGTGTGTGTGTGTGTGTGTGTGTGTGTGTGTGTGTGTGTGTGTGTGTGTGTGTGTAAAGACAGACAAATGAGAGGGGAGCTCTTTGTGTATTCACCAGTCTTGTGATCTTCTCTCCTCTTTGTTGTCTACTCCTCTTTACATCAATGTAGTCTTTTCATTTGTTTTTGGCTGTCTTTTTTCTTTTTCACTTTTCCTGCAAAGACTTGTGTGTGTGAGTTGGAGTGTGTGTCTGTGTGAGAGAGCACTGCTGTCTCCTCCCTTCCCTTCTGAGGTATTTGGACAGCTGTGGCTGTCTGTGTGTATTACAGAGGTTATGACCCTGACATTGTGTTTAATACCTGGCTCTTTCGGCCTAATTGATGGCCAGAGCAAACACTGTGGTCTGGAATGGCTGGCTGTGCACGAGAGTGTGCAAGTGTGTTTCTGACTGAATTAAAAAAAAGGCAGTACTTAAAACTTCATCTTCATACATACAATATAGCGTTTGATGTATTCCTCATGTGTTAAGCCAAGAATCACTTACAATTACATGTTGATCCATGAGTGGGTCTGTACTATTTTTCTTTATACCATACTCTACCTGAATGTAGAGTATGTAACATCCGTTTCAGTAAACATGAGTTAACCCACGTGTCTGTGTGTTTCCTCTCCAGGTTATTCCCTGTGTCTGGGTAAGTCCTATTTCTTCCGGTTCAACCATCCTGAGGAGGCAAGCAGAATGAAGAGCATGCTTCCACAAAAGAGCCCTGTGTCGGCTTTAGCCTACAACACAGGTACACACACGCACACACACACACAAACACACACACACACACACACACACAGAATGGGCATAAACCACTTCCCTGACCCGTGACCTGTACTTGATCCCCGCTCTTCTTCCTTTGTTTCTTCTCTCTTTGTTCTGCCACATCACCATCTCCTCGTCTCCCTCCCTCCTTCATCGTCTCGCTCATCTCTTGCATCTGCTTTTCACCTGTACAACATCTGTCCCCACACATATATTCGCTCCTACGCACTGACCAGGATCTCCTGGTAAAGTTACAGGTACACACGAGCTAGACAGGTGTGTGTGAGATTGACATGTTAGTCTTGAGTATGTGTGTTACACACTCGTGACAGACTGAAGAGTAGAGTTGTGGCAGCTATTTATTTCAACCCTGTTTCTCAGTATATTCCCTGAACATCTACTCTCACTGTCACACACATGCTAAAACGTAAATACAAAGCATATAGGAATGTTACTGTCATCTGGTGCCTCTCCATTTCCATGGTGATACAGCTGGACTCCCATGTCTCCTCGTGATTGATCGGGCTTGGAGCAAGGTGTGTGCGTATGCGCCATAATCAGTGGAATCCTTGCTCTTTAAACTCCTAGTTGTGAGGAATGCACTCCTCTTTTCTCTCGCCCCTGCTTCTCTGATGTTTCTGTCGAGAGGACTTACATCTCTCTCCCCCACACACAGACACTTTGGAAAGTTGTTTTTACAGGCAGCCAAAATCTTGACCTTTATTCTCCAGATTGCCAAGACTCACACTCTGCAGCGTGCAACTGGCGAGCTGGGCAGTGAGGGGAATAGTAACGATAGAACAGACCTGATGCTCGCCAGGCCTCCAGTATGAATCTGCCCATGTATGGACACAAACACCCTTGTGTGTGTGTCTCTGTGTGTGTGTGTGTCTCTAGATCTTATGATGTCTTTCATTTTCTGCCCCATTTCTCTCCACCATGTAAGGTTTGACATTTTCTCACACAGGTTATTCAGCTATGAGCTGCACTTTAGGCGCTCCAGTTTATCAAACAATAGAACTAAAAAACTAAGCAGTCGTAGTTGAATGTTCCCAACGTTGCTTAAGTTATTCCAACATGTATGTACACTCTTAGCATATGTACACATGGAAAGTACACGTGTGTCTGTGTGTGTTTCTCTCAGTTGTGAGTTGAAAGCTTTTTTTGTGTGCTTGTGGGCGTGTGTGACAGTTAAACGCTGGGTGGTCTAAGCATGAACATTATAAAGGCTCCTTTTCCACATAAAGCCACAGATGAATTCAAAACACTTGTCAGGTTTCTCCCACATTGCTCTCCACTCCCCTCTTCCTCATGGTTTACCTGCATTTCTGATGACAGGAGTTTAAAAGTAAAAGCAGTGCTATTAATCAACAATACTCCTGCTGACCTCAGCAATATTTTACCCAGTATAAATAACATTTTCTCTAATTTTTGTTTTTGTTTGAACTTCCTTCCTGCTAAATCACTGACTCAGTTGAGGTTTGGAAAAGACCCCCTCTCCGCTGAAGCTGTTTTAAATAAAAGGCTTTAGGAAGGGCGGGGGCCGCTTGAGGGTATTCCAGAATATTTTGTGGTTTCTTTTTTCGTTTCCTATTCTGAGGAACAGAAGTTGAGTTAGATTTAAAATGTTTGTCTTGGATCTAATGGATGGTTTGGTGCAAGAGTGTGTGTGCGTTTGTGTGTACTATGTATGGGTGTGTGTGCGTGTTTGAGAAAGAGTCAACTCCTATTCTGCTGCCAGTCGCAGATTGTTTGGTTTGGGTTTGTTCTTCCATCAACCCCTCTTTATGAATAGATGCAGCTTCAGGTACATACACAGTCTCTCTCTCTTTCTCTCTCTCTCTCTCTCTCTCTCTCTCTCTCTCTCTCTCTTCTCTCTCTCTCTCTCTCTCTCTCTCTCTCTCTCTCTCTCTCTCTCTCTCTCTCTCCTTCTTCTTCTTCCGTCTTTTTTGTCTTGTTACTCCATATCGTTCATCCAAGCCACAGCGTCTTTTCTCTTGTTTTGTTTCTGCCTTTTTGTTTTTCAGTCCCTCTTCACTCAATTTCTCTTCAGCTCCTTCCAACTTTGCCATTTACATATGTATTTAAATTGCTCATCGTTTCTCATACTCCTGAATGTTTGCCTGTATTTGTGTATCTACGTGTTCCCTATATTATTAATTTAATCTGTTTTCCATTATGTCTCTTTCCCGCCTGCAGACTATTTGAAGTTTAGCAGTGACTATAGCCATGCTGTGGTAGGCGGCACCAACAGTGCTCGGGGCATGCGATCAGCCTCTGAGCTTCGGGACTTGATGGACACCTTGCAGCGCAAGAAGATTGCCCTGGAGAACAGCCTGAGAGCCAACGGGAATGCAAACCCCTCCTACTTCAGCGTGACACAGGTCAGACATCATTTAGCTCCACTTCGGGATTTATTATTCCGCCGTCTACGTCATACTCCAACAGGGCCTGTGGAATTTATTTGGTTGGCCTGCATGTTTGTCTTGCGCTAAACGGAGCTAACTGGGGTTTACTCATTATCTACAAGACCAAACGTGGATAACCAGGGCTTACACATTACCCTGGGCTAAGATGTATTCATTCTGTAACAGCTTCAGGAAGACTGGTCTTTTTAAATACTAAAACCTTTACCACTATCCTCTCAATATACGTATCTACCACTTAACATATTGTATATGCATTAAATAATATGATTATATTTGTTGTTTTGTGTTTAATATTTTTTTCAGTTATAATCTATATATTTTTCATTCTATCTCTCAGTCTCCCCCCACCACACCCATCACGAGTCCTGCCACATCCTCATCAGCCTATCAGGACCAGGCCAAGCGGTTCTATGGCTCGGATCGTTCACCCATGTCTTTAAAATCTGCTCCCCCTCATTCTCCTGGACGGCGTTCCGACCATCCTTCTTCTCTGGCCTCTCGCACCTCCGTCAGTCGCAACCAGGACAACCACGGCATGAGCGATGGCCAACGGCTGCACAACCCGGGCTCCTCTTCTTTACTGTCCACATGGAATGGTGGCGGCTCCTCCATCTCTGTTGATGGTAGCAATAGCTATCTCCTCTCTCTTCCTCCCTCCTCCTCATCCCGCGCTCCCTCAACAGGAGGTGCAGCCAGCATGCCCTCAAGCCCCCGTCTTGGCCGCCGTAGCTACGGCAACCCAGAGCCAGTGCCCAGCAGTAGGACCAGGAAGTACTCAGCGGGCTCACTAAACGGGATGACAGGAGGAGCGCAAAGTCGCTCGATGCCACGCCTCTGCCCCTCCCAATCTCCCCGAGATAACAACAACGGAGCCTTGACCTTGTCAACGCTGCCCCCGCGGCGATCCGATGGCGCTGGCGGTTACAAATCGAGCAAAGACTATTGCAACTACAGTCAGAATGCCAGCCCTGACCTTAACCACACCTCCAGCCAGCTTTCATCCAAAAGGAATCACATTCAGACCAAAAATCAGGGAGAAAGCGTCGTGTCTATCTCCCTCTCCTCCCCGAAGAACTTGCCCGCCACTGCAGCTACTATTTCTTCCACCACCACCCCACCTGATGTGACCATCCCATCCAGGACAGGGGGCTCCACTTCTCCACGTGTGGCCAAAAAACTCAGCCTGACCTCCACCAGCTCTGTGGGCTCCATTGGCTCCACGAGTTCCAGCCCTCCAGAACTGGAGCGGCTGGCCAGCCGTGGCGTGTCCGCAGGAGTGGGCCTGTCTTTGGGGGATAGGCGAGGGGTCGGCCTGGAGCCCGCTGGTTCACCGGGGCTTGGACTTGGAGAGCGGAGGTCTTCATTTGGGAAGGCAGGGCTGGAACATGGGACGGGGCTGGGCGAGAGGAGGCAGTCGTTTGGAAAGGCAGGCGTGACCCCACCGGGAGGTTTTAGGGAAAGAAGGGGGAGCATCAGCTCGCTGAGCGGGAAGGAGGAACTGACCGACTACCATCAGCACCAAAAAGAGGAGCGACTCCGTGAGCAGGAGGTGGAAAGACTGGTGAGTTTAAGTGTGTTTGCACATGTGGCTTTCTCTTGTTATCATTCAGATCGATTGTCACTGTCTACATATGTCGGTATAACCTGTGACACATACCACATGTGGTGTAATGTGTAAAATAGCTTACAGATTTCTAGACCTTTGACAGGTGAACAGTTTGTTGCCGTTGAGGACACCGACAGAAGATGGGGATATCAGGTTCACATTTACATTGTGAGGTTGATACTGTTTTGCATACGACACGCAATCACACAAAGGTGCACAAGAAATGGAATGAGTAAAGGCGAACGAATCCCTCCACACCAAACTCCTCTTGTCCCCTCAAACATACTCTCCCAGGGAGCTTAACACATACACACACACACACACACACACACACACACACACACACACACACACACAGCAAGAGTGAGGTTCACCACTCGACGGATGCCTCTGGCAGTTAGCCCATACTAACAGGACTATTCTTAACCCCGTGCTTGGGTCGTGTGTGTGTTTGCGTGTGTGTGTGCGGTGCGTGTCAGTCATTTGGAGGTCCACCCATGTGGTTCGGACCACTGAAGAGCCACAGAACACATCACATAGATGTTGGTTAGAGAAACCAAGAAGATTGGAGAGTGGAGTTGTAGTGCAGCAGGTGGATAAACACACAGATGCTCAACATGTAATGATAACTGGACTCATGATCCCTCTAGCGTTCCCTCTTCGAATGTCTTTCTCATCCACATCGGCATATTCTGCTAAGTGAGCTGGTGTCGCTCGAACTGTGAGAAATGGTTTTCTGGATGATGTACAAACCCAACTGTGTTTCACGAGCTTCTCAGTGGCTTTAACCTCACTGGTTTGCAATATAGAACATTAAACCCAGCAGCCTCATATGATGTGGTTTGATTTAAAACCATCTGTTTTTAGTTGGTGCCCCAGTGGAAGAAATAGCAGCCACCTGTTAGGCATGTTAAATGTTGCATTCAAATTGTCTTAATCAAAGAGTGATATGAGTTACTATTTATTTAAGTGTCAAAATGATAGTTATTTTAAAGTTACCACAACGGATGATTTTGGCGGTCCCTGTGGACTAAAGTGGGAGTGTTTCTGAGCACAGAAGTCTTTGGAAAACTGCTTATTTTACCGCAGGAGGGTTCTTACAGTCTGCTCCACTCGGTCCCAGCCCTGGTTCTCCAGTGCCTCCTTTCCCTCCAGCGGGCCCATCGATACGACCTGGGGCTCCGGCAGCATGGTGTCGGTGTTAACTTTTAGCTGGAGGAGGAGAAACTGCTGGTGGCCGCTGAGTGTTCCTCCTCCTGCAGGAGCTTCTGTCAGAAGGCCGAGGGCTGCAGTGAAGCTGAGTCTGGGGGGGGGGGCCCACTGGACTCAGAGCTAAATAAGTTTCTGGTGAACGTGCATGATTTCATCTGATGCCGTGCAGAATCCGACCGGTGGCACTGATGACGAGTAATAAGAGTAACTAAATAGAAAATAGCCAATCTCCTTGATGCTCTTGTTTACTTGTGAAGGTCCTATCAAGGTAACGAAGTAATAAAGTATTAATTTGATTCATAACCAGTTAAAAGTCCCTAATGTAACTTAAATAAATGTTTTGAATGATAGCTCTGAATAGCATTTCTGATCGGATATGCTACTGGGCATTGAAAGAAAGTTTGGGCTGAGCTCTGGAAAGCATTGCCTTATACTGGTCTGCCCTCTAGTGGTAATACAGGAAACCTGCATTCATGCATACTGAGATGTTAGGCTGTGTGCATAAATGGCTATTATTTGGATTTTGCCAACAATAAACAGAAGAGAAATTGCAATTGCTAAAGAGCTAAGATAATTTCTATTATTATTATTATTATTATTATTATTATTATTATTATTATGTCAGTTAGGATTTAGTGTTAAGATGTATTTGTTGAGGTTTGCATATATTTGGCTGCATCTAACAAAGTGGCTTGTTTTGTCAGCGTGAATAGTTTATAATTGACAGAGCAGTAAGGCTTAACTCTAATAAGAGCGCGCAGGAAGGTGATCGTGAGGAATCACCTTCTTTCGAGTTTACAATTGCAAAATACTTTATTTCACCTGAAAAGCACCGCAGGTTCGAGAGGTCAAATTACGAAGATTCCAGCGTTCTTCTTTTTGACCACGATGTGTCGGGCCAAAGCACCAGCTTGGGTCCCCACATTTTCCTCTCAGTATAAATGGGGTTCATATGTTGTTGTTTTTTTACACTCACCCGCACATAAAACACTTTTTCACTGGTAAACCGTCATTCATATTATTAATATTTCTATAGATTAGAGTAAATTACTTGTTCTATTTTTTTCTAAAATAATGGGATAAATGATGAGCAATATGATGTATATGTAGCACTATATGTTTTTCCTGCATGTCTCTCTGACTGTATCAACACAGAGAGACAGTCCAAACTTCACCTGGTTCAGATTCCTTCCTAGAGCTCAATTCCCTGGAAATGTGTCCAGTTTCCTCCGTGGCAGTACACACACACACACACACACACACACACACACACACACACACACACACACACACACACACACACACACACATTCCTGTGTTTGAAGTCATGCCCGTTCGCGTGCACACTTCCGATCAAAGTTGACAGCTGTCCACCTTCTCATTAGCGCTAGCTCTCTCTCTCTCTCTCTCTCTCTCTCTCTCTCTCTCTCTCTCTCTCTCTCTCTCTCTCTCTCTCTCTCTCTCTCTCACACACACATTCACACACCTCTGGCTCACATTCTTTTTTTCTAACCTCCCTCTTTCCGCCTCTAATAATACTGACACGGTCTTGCTGTGTGGGTTTATATTTCTCTCTCCAGAGAAGCTACTGCTGAACCGATGAGGGTATATTTTGACCCTCTGCAGCCCCTGTAGCTCCCCACACAGCTGTGTTCGGGGAGACAGAACTGTGGAAAACTCCTGCTCCTGAGATTCCCAGTGAGACGAAATATGATTTTTAGACTGCATAAATTATAGAATAAAGTAGAGTTTGTAAGTTAGAAACAAAAGAAGATGGTTCCGAGTGTATTTTGGACTTAACAAGGACATTTGAACCAAAGCGCTTCACTTCTGCAATGCTTCCCCAGGTAACTTAGCACTGGAAACTTGATTTTATGATGGAAATACATAACACTGCCTGAGCTGTTGTGACTTCTCTCTAGTTTTGTACCAGAACATTTAATTTGTGCTTTTTAGTTTAACCAATTTAAAAAAAAACTTATGCGTGAGGTAAAATGTCAGAATCAGTATAACAAAATGTGTTATTTACTGGTATTGACTTAACATCTGACGAATGGAGCATATATTATTTCAGATAATACCTAAATTGAAGTTACATTTGTGTTGTTCCCCATTTAATATATTTCACCTCGTGATCCAGCACCACAACAGGGCGCTATATAAAATGTGTTTTATTATAACACTGTTATTGTGTAGCACCCCCAAACTCTGTGTCGAAGATGCCGTAAATATACAATGGTGGGGACTTTTGGGTTTGTTTCTTTTTTTAAAGTAAAATGATCCCAACTTGAGTTCAGGCCTATTAACTTTTAACTAAACCTTTTAGAATAATCACAATAATAACATCATAAAGAACCAAAGTAAGGATTTTTGACCGTTATATTTGCACATTTACTGTAACTCATGCAATGTCTGTGTGTGTGTGTCTGTGTGTGTGTGTGCTCATCTCAGGAGCGACAGCGGCTAGAGACCATCCTGTCTCTGTGTTCGGAGCTGGGCCGGTCTGCGAGAGATGAAGATGAAGGCGGCACAGCTACAAGTCCCACTTCAGCTGTGGCGGATCTCCGGAAGATCAACCAGGAGCTTGAGAAGCTTCAACTGAACGATGACGACGATGACGACGACACACCATCGGTCTTTTCAGACTCTTTCTCTACGAACGGAACAACGGGGAATGGACACATGGCCTCTCCTGGATCAGAGAACGGTTACTGCGACGATGATCTGCAGGTACGACGGAGGCGCAGCAGCGGCCACCGAGACAACAGGGCAGAATCCCCCGCTGTCAGTCTGCGAAGCTTCGCCCCTTCACCTTCTCCACGTGCACAGAGGACCAATGAGGTACAAGGGATTTCTTTTCTGCACGTTTATAGGCCCTCGTACGCCGTGTCCACTTGGTTTTAATGAGAATGTGAAGCCTAGAGCAGAGCACTCACCAGCAACCTTCAAAATTGAGCCGTTCGAACAAGGTCATGTGACTTTATGACCCTCCTCCTGTCCAGGACTGAACATGGGTTGTAGGTTGCACAGCACTCGTGAACAGGACTGTACTATCATGTCATTGATGATTTAATTAATTTCAACAGACCATCTGACTCATCAAAAGCAGTGAGGTTACAGACAGCAACCAACTGAAACTTCTAACATGTTGCCAAGCCGAGAAATGCGGTGGCCCAATCTAGAGCCAGTGTTTGGTTTGTCCTGCTCCATATATAAATATAAAGGGCATGTAGTAAGGCAACCAAAAGGAGATAATACTTAAGAAAAAACACTTTCTAATAATGTATTCCATTTCTGGCAATACTTACGATAAATGCTACACAATGTAAATAAAATTTAAAAAAGCAAGTGCGACATGGAGCAAGACAGAACCTGATATTTATGTATAGTTATTCTGTGGTTAAGCTCTGAGCATATGAATTTACAGTCACGGATTCAATATACACATCTTTCACGTACGCAGATGGGAGATATTTACAGAGCATTTATTAGGTTAGAGCAGACTGAGTGTTAAAATTCAGAATGGACAGCTGGTGTTTGTATGTGTGATTGTGTCTTCCCACGGTTTTTTTTTTTTTTTGCTTCACAAGACTGACTTTTTTGGTGCTCAAAGGAGGTACTGCTTCATCACAGCAAACCAGTGTTCAGTCATCAGAATACAAACATTACTGAGCCTTAATACATGTTATAGATTATTTTTATCCTGCAGTTACTAATACGGTTTGTTCGCCTATTTCCTCTGGATGTCACCACATTGATTAATTTGTGGTGTCAGCGATCCTCATTACAACACATTACAATGGAACCCAATATTGTTAATACGTTTGAACTACATCCTAAAAATGGTCTAATCTGGTATTGATGTTGCATACCAGGCTCTAGAGGATGCAGCTCGTCGCCGCGGACAGGAAATGAGGCCTTCAGAGGAAGATGTGAGGCGCGTGGAAGAGGAGAGGATCCAGGTGCTGAACAACATAGAGGAGCTGGAGCAAAAGATCAAAGAGCTGGACAACCAAATAGATGAATCTGCTCAAGAGGTAAAGAGAAGACATAGGAGGGCGATGGTATTTTTAGGATTAAAATGACCATCTTAACAATTCATGGTTTAATAATACGTCTTGAAGTCCTATTTTCTTTTAAATAAATGAGAGATTCTACTTCTTTACATCAATAACACATTCACACAATATGAGGTAGTGTTACACACATGTTGAAATAAAAGTAAGGATAAACCCAATGTCACTACAAATGATTAATTACTGCTGTGTATTTATCCAAGGTGGAGCTGGAGCGAGCTCTGGTGGAGGCTGAGCAGGAGTCGGAGGTAGCTGCTTTCCAGCAGGAGAAATATGCTCTGGAAGCACTTCACAACAAGATGGCCGACCTGGAGACCAAGTCCCAACAGGAAAAAGAAAAGGTATTTGACAGGTTATGCTTAATTGTAAAACAATGAGAGCTGAGACCGGACTCACAATTGCTGACACAGAGACCAGGAGCAGAGAGCATTATTCAGCAGACTCAGCACTTGATGATACTATATCTGCAAATCAATTGTATTTCTTTGCTGAGGGGCCGGAAAGTGATTTTCAGTAGAGAAACACCAGGGTTGCACTCCAAACATGGTTCTTAACAAGCAACATATCCCTCTCTATGATGTTTGGTTATGAAAATACACACACTACTATAAGACTCTCATACATTTAAGGGTCATGTGACCAACTGGTAGGCGTTAATCCCTCTCATGCTGTCTCTGGTCCAAATATATATCTGCTAATACTGCCCAGGGTATAGCGGTCACCAAGTGGTCCTGTCTTGCACATACTCCTGCGGGACGCCCATGTATGTGTGTGTGTGTGTGTGTGTAAGTGTGCGTGTGTGTGAGAGTCTACTTTTACCAGTATATGGTAACATCGACACGGTGCATAAACAGGTTGAATTTGTTGTCGGTATGTGGGGGTCTGCGAGTACAGGCCTTGGTTTAGCGTTTGGATGTTCTCCTGTGTCGGATTGAGTCCTCGCCTGTTCGACATATTGCTTCGGACCACACAGCGGGTAGATATTGTATATGTTCAAAACCTCGTCATGATACGCGTGAGACGGAGAGAAAGCGAGACAGAACGATCGGATAGAGGAGTGTTGACGAGCTGGTGAAGCTCATACAGTTTTTGGCCGTGTGTATAAGTGTTGTTATTTATAGAGAGGATTGTTAATCTACTGAGTCGTTCCTTCTCATTCATTCCATCAGTCTTTTCCATCCAGACAAACATTCAGACAAACGGCAGGAAACAGAGCTCATAACGCTATTGATACTACCTTCATTTCTACGCCATACCTCCCCAGTTCTCCATCTCTTCGGTAGATGTTTTACTCCTCCAGCTTTCCCCTCCTCCCCTCCCTCTAGGCTAATCTCGCTGACCTGGTCGCCGTAGTGACTAACTGTGGCTCCCCAGTCCCACTAACGCTGTCATCCTCTCTCTGTCCTGTGTGTGTGTGTGTGTGTGTGTGTGCTTGTGTGTCTCTGTCTCTCCGTTTGTTGTGCACATAAACGTGTGTGTACGTTTGTGCGGGCATGTCTGTGTGTTCTGTACATGTGTGTATGCCAGGCGTGCGAGTTGCTACAGGCAGAGAGGGGCAGAGTAGAGAGGTTGGCTCAGATTGTGTGTGAGCAGCGCTCCCAGCTGGACAGCTGCCCTGAGGCCACCAAGGAGCCCCTGCAGGAGCAGCTGGCCAGGGTCAGTACGAACACACACAGACACAGACACACACACACACACCTCACAAATACATGGGCAGGAAGATAAGGACGAACGTATGTAAACCAATGGATCCACCACACAGACTCAATAATAGTGGGAAGTGCAACAGCTGTGCTTGCGTACACCGATAGGCTGAAACAGAACAAAGGCAAATGGATTCACGCATATTGACACGCAAAACATGCAGCTTATGTATAGCGGTGTTCACTTGCCCTCCAACCCACGGCCTCCTTTGGTCTGAGTCACGCTCTTGTTCTTGTTCTCTTCTCATTGTCTAACTCTTTAGGTTTATATGTCTACACATCTTATTTCACCAGAAGGGTTGATCCTGTCAGTGTATATAGTATCTCAAGAGCTTGGCTATTTAGAAATACACTGACATTTGGACATACAGTCTTCAGCTTTACCTTTTGTATTTAACACATTAACAACATCCAACCATTCAGCCTTTCACAATAAATTGAGTATTAAGGGAGATTTGGCTTCCCACAATTAAATTGTGAAAAAAAATGTGATCGACTGCGATATTGATGTTTTTTAAAATGTGCTCATATGAATCATATCTAGTCAAGTGCTTTCTAGACAGCCATCCACCAGAGAGGCAATGCAGTGTTTTTATATATAGCTTCACCTAAAAGGGAACTGTCATAACGCTGTGTCCTTACTGATGCAGCAAGAGTGACACACTGTGTATTGCTTGTTTCCTCCGTCAGAGAGCGGATGAGCAAAATAAAATGCACTGAATTCAGGCAAAGACATAGCTTATTTTAATATGTATCTTACTGCAAAAATGTGTCAATTAGCGGTTGTGTAGCACAACACATCTATTGAAAGCAGTGCTATGTTTATTTAAATGTGAATGAGCAATAGAAATAATTTGTCCCAAAAACATGATGATCACTTTGGCCATAATTGTGCAGCCGTACATACATTCATCCATCATTCATCCACCGCAGCTGAGCAGGTGAGGAGAGGCAGGTGCACCGTTCACAAGCTGCCAGTCAATCACAGGCTGACACATGGAGAAGGACAAGCATTCACGCTCACGTTCACGCCGCCGGGCAGCTTAGAGTCGCCACTCACGTGCGAGTACAAGTCATTTGGTCTCGTATACTGGTCATTTGTATGTTTCATCCCGTTTAAGTGCTTTAACAGTATGTCTAGTTTAGCCTGTTCTGTACACATGTTTTTTCTCTGTCTCGCCTGTTTACCTGTCTGGTATTTCGTGTGTGTGTGTGTGTGTGTGTCAGGACTGTGAGGTGCTCGATGCAGAGTCGAAGCGTTTTGAGGACCTGGAGTTTCAGCAACTGGAGAGCGAGAGCAGGCAGGACGAGGAGAAGGAGACCCAAACTCAACAGCTTCTCCGGGAGATCGCAGACTACCAGCGGATCACTGTCACTCGCAAGGTAACAGCTGTTGTGTTTTAAATTAATCCTGTAAGATATCTCAGATTGGATCTCCTGCCCAAGTTGAATCTCTGTTTCAAAAGGTTTGCAAAAGCATGTCAACTTGTTTTTTTTAGTATCTTGCTCTATTAGTGTAATGCTTTGTAAGTGAGCTAGAAACACGTAACAAGCTGGTTTTGTTTTTCTGTCAGGAACGACTGTTAACTTTGAAGAAGCAGGCAACACAGATTACCCAGCAGGCTCAGCGAGAGAAGGAGAGCTTCTTGAAGGAGAGGAGCACCCTCGAAGCAATGCTGCAAAGGGTACGAAGACAACCATGTTTGCATGTGTATGCATCTGGATGCACATGGTCATACTTGCATCTGTGTGAATGAAAAGCAAAAAGCAATCAAGAAGAGGTTCAGGGCGACTGTTGCTCAGTGGTTGGCATCGTCTTTCAATCAGTGGATCAGTGGTTTGAGCTCCGGCTCTGCTAGTCCTTGTGGTTGTGTCCTTGAGCAAGACACTTAACCCTGAATTGCTCCATGTTGCTGTGTCTACAGTGTATAGAGCAAACATGTAAGTCGCTTTGGATAAAAATGTCAGCTAAATGTAATGTCATTTTGTTTCCTTGTTCCGTCTACTAGGAGAAAGAAAACCTCTCCATGCTGGAAAGAAAATATGCTGACCTCACTGGTGGCCGAGGTTTCACCCTGAGGGAGGTAGGTTTGAGAGACAGCGGTTAGAGACAAGAAAATGAAGATTGTCCTACTCTTCAAACTCCTTAAGACTCTTTAAGTGGACAGGACCTTCATTTTTAATCGTTGGGGTTTCCTTCTCTGCTAGGGTACAGCCTCTCTGGCTGACGTGTGTCAGCCTTTTAGTGATCGCTACCGCGACACCACCTCTGCCGCAATTTGTTCTCCTCCAGTCAACTTGTGCGCCCTCGCATCTCTCCTCTCCTCAATTTCTCTCAAGAATGAGGAGGTACTTTTGGCTTATTTCACTAATATTTTCCTTTCTCTGTTCTTCTCTGTCCAGATTTGTTTTAATCCTTTTCATCTTTCCTTTGTTCCTTTATTCTGTTTTTCTTCTTACGGTTTCTCTGCAAGTCCCTGCATCTTAGGAAGGGGAAAGTGAGCCTTCTTTTATTAATTCTATGCACAGCTTATACTCGCATGTGTTAATACTGAGGTAACCTTCTTATGATGCCTGTTGCCTTGTGTAAAACACTGAATGAATGTTACCCGTACGTGTCTTAAACCTACTTCCAAGTGACAAGACTTGTTGTTCCATTTTTGCTTTGAAAATGCTAAAATTGCCACCAAATTCTGCATCATTCTAAAAACTAATAAACTAATGTTTGTCGTTAATTTGGCTGTCTCACGTCATGCTCTGCCTCACCCCTTCTTTCTCCCCCTCCCTTTCTCCTCATGACACTTTCCAGGGCTATGTCACAGTCAGTGAAATCAATGAGCTTTACTCACAGCTTGGGGCGGAGCTTAAACCCGCCCTTGGCCCCACTCTGGCCAATGCTTCTCCTGAGTCCGAGGGAAACTCCTCCCCTGACGACGACACCCCTAAACCACCGGAGGATGAGGTGTGTGTAGAGGTGTTAAGGTCTCCCGTGGGTAGTTGTAAGCAGACGTAGTTGAGGCTAAGTGTGTGGGTGGGTGAGTGAAAGTGATTTCCCCAATTCCCTTCCTCCTATTGCGCCATTTCTGTTTTTCTTACAGTATTGCTTTCTTCTCTTCAAAGCTCTGCCTTTCATCCTCAACTGCCGACTGTCACTCCTCTTCCTCCTCTTCTTCCTCTTCCCATATTTATCCCCGGCCCCTCCCCAAAACGCCCTCTGTGCATTGGCCAGAGAACATGGTGTCATATAGAGACCCCTCTCCCCTCCCCGACTCTCCCCCACCTCCCCTCCCTCTCAAAAAGCACCACCTTCGACACAGGCAGGTAATGCGTGTGTCTGTCTGTGTGTCTGTGTGTGTGTGTCTGTTAGCGACTTTGTGTGTTTGTCTGTTTTGCTGTTGAGCATCGTGATTAATTGAGGATTTTTTATGGTAAATTTGGTGATAGTGCACAAGTATTCAAGTTGATCCTCCCTCCTGTCGCATCGCATACTCGTATGAATACATTTGAATTTATTTAAAATATGGATTAAAGAATTGGATTATGCATCGTTGTTTTCCACTGTGTCTTTTCGTTAATATTCTTAATTAATTAAACAAGTGTCACTACAACATTTTAAATCCCACACATAGCAATTTATGTGTGAGATTATATGACCTAAAATTAAACTGGATCATTTGCTTATTCATTTAATTGGTTTGAATGACAATGACAAATGATCAATAGTCAACTTAACTGTACATTTCTTTCCCTCTGTTGTTTTTTTGTGTGTGCGTGTGTGTGTGTGTGTGTGTGTGTGCGTGTGTGTGTGTGTGTGTGTGTGTTTTATCAGCATTTCCGTATGCTGGAAGAGAAGAAGAGGTCAGACAGAGAAGGCGGGTCCCATCTAAGTGACACATTACCCAGGAAGAGAACCACACCCACCATGAGCCCCCAGTTCATGTGTGCGACGCTGGGACGCAGCTACCCAACCAAGGTACACACAAATATAGATGTTAATGTACGCACAAATGACATAAATTAATACAAATTATGTGATGTGATGCTCTTGTGATGTGATGCTCTTGTCTATCTGTGGCTTATTTTCACAAATTCAACATTAAAAATATAAACAAGGTTTTTTCATGACTAAAAAAACAGGTTTGGTTTCTTGTTGTTGTTCTTTTAGTCCCATCATCCCCTGGTGCAGAGCTCAAGTTGTGGCAGCATTCTCCCAAGAATTTTCTCCTTAACCAACAAGGAAACTGAATCTCGTCGTCTGCATAAAGGTACACAAACATATGCTTACACGCCTACATAGAAACCACAGGTACTGATAAAGAGACTACTTGTACATGGGAATACATGTAACTTCACTGACAGACTTGTTGTGGGTTTTGCTTGTGTGCGTGCACGACATTGTGTTGAGTTGGAGTTTCTCATTTGTTTATGTGTCAGAGGAGATAGTGCAGGAATGTAAGTAGAGGAAGGCTGCTCCATCCGTGTGTGTGTGTGTGTGTGTGTGTGTGTGTGTGTGTGAGTGAGAGAAAGACAGTACAATAGAGGTTACCAGTTTGACTAAAACACTTTGATAGTTATGATGTTACAGAACAAGCTGCTTAAACGTAGATTTATTCTCAGTCAACTTCCTGCCATAATCGTCAGTCAGCCATTTCCCATTATTTATAAAATGTGCCTTTTCATTCAGCACAGAATATAATCCCTTTGCCCGCTGTTTGGATGCATGCTGACAATGTAGTTTTAAAGATGAAGGATGGTTTGTTACCTCGAGGAGCTTGTGCCCCCTCATGTCAAGTTTAATGTGTCTTACTTTTTTGAATAAAAAAGTAATTACTCAAGTGCAAACTAACCACATGCATCAACCAATTTGGACCTTTGATTAGATAGATTTTCCCGGCCACTGCTACGTGTGTATCTGGCCCCTCGGCCCCTTTGGTCCCTTGATCTGGCTCATCAGATGGGTGGGTCTGCTGCATGGGGCAGATGGTATCAGGGTTTTTCGTGTGTTTCTTCCTGTACCCAGAGGCCGAGTTAGCCTATCTTTAAAGTATCTGCACCACAATTATCGTCGTCACTCCTCCTTCTGCTTCTGAGGACATCTCATTTCTTTCCAGACATCTTTGGACTGCCGAAACTACTTTTAGGACTCTGCTGTACTGCACTCACTTTGCAGGCTGTTTGTTCGTTTATGAGTCTTTCGATTTGGACACAGTTGATCAAGATTAGCTCCACCAATAGGGTGTGAATTTATTTTTCACTGAGACAATTTGAGCGTCTCACAGTGGCGGGGCAGTGTGATCCAAAATTGAAGCCGCCTGGGCAAACGGTGGAACCAGACGGAGTGACAGAGACGGGTACAACGCCACAGTGCACACATGCCCGGGTTAGTCTCTGCAAATGCCGTTGTTTATTTCCCTCTTCTGTGTGTGTGTGTGTGTGTGTCTCCAGGTCAGCCCGGCTCGCGAGCAGCTTCTCAGAACAACGTCTACCTCGATGCCTTTGGGTACCACGACAACCAGGCCTTTGACACAATGAGTGTGGATAGCACGGACTCCATTGAAACCAGCATCTCTGCTTGTTCACCGGATAATGTCTCCAGGTACGTGACTCCAGATTGTGTGTGTGTGTGTGTGTGTGTGTGTGTGGTTTTGTGTTTGTGTACACACGTGTATGTATGTCTGTGTCTATCAGTAGAAGGAACAGGAAAAAACAATGTTTTGCTGGAATAGTTCTATGTGAAGTATGTGACGATGAACATTACTCACTACTACTTTCTTCACTCTCAGGGGAGGAGTGAGGGGAGGGGTGGGGGGGCAACAAAGAGAGCAGAAAATGAGCTAATGTAAAAAGTGTGTGGAGCTGCAGTGCAGAAGGTTTCCCGCCTTTCATGGTCCGTCCTTGGAGAATAAGATGTGTAGAACTGAGCGTGTTCTGTGAGTTAAGGGGGACTCTATGGGTCAGGTTACGGAAGACGGAGAAAACATGTAGGTGTGTGCGTGCGTGTGCGTGCGTGTGCGTGTGTTGTGTATGTGTCAACCCTCCCAGGTTTAGATGAATTGAGCAAACTAGTATGAGTGTGGAGGTGGATTTAGGGGTCCACCCCCCATCTAGACTAAACCCATGTGTGCTTTGCTTCTTGCTGTTTTGCAGTGGTTGCATCCGTCTTTTGTCTCCCCTCCTCTTGTTGCCCTGAATGGTATGGTCTTGTTTCTGTAGATAGATTGTGCACAGTCCCAAACCATTTGCAGATTGACCCTTTCTGCAAGTTTCCCTGGCACAGGCTGCCTCTGTGATCGTCAGGATGGTTCCAGTTGGATTGTGTAGTACCGGATTAGGTTGGATTAGAAGACGCGTGTGTTCAAACCTGGATCGGTGCTGGACAAAAAATAAGTTGTTTTAAACTAAACTAAGAGACAACTGGAACTTCTGTCAGCGATGTGTTCCGTTTTTTCGAGAAAAACTTTTGGATCAAGATAAATCAAGTTCCTTTCAAGTAGTCCAAATACTTGAATAGATAGAACTGGGCTGGCCTACAATGACTATGAGTGTGATTACCTCTCATCGATTGAGGTAAGAAAATGGCCAAGCGGATGATAGGAAGAGAGAGTGGATGTTGCATTAACGGGATGAATGCTAGAAGATTATTTTGAGTCTAAATACATGTAGGAAACTAAAATATGGCGCAAAATGCAATCACAGGGACTGATTTAATAAAGTCTGCCCATCATATTTTTCTTAAGTTGTGAGGGCATTTTGATTGTCCATCTCTGCATAAGTAGTTTTTGTATTCACATCTAAAATTCAGTAGCTTGAAAATGGTCGGTATTCAGTTAAAATTATGGCAAAAAAATAGTTGCTGTGGTGATATTATATGAAACTGGCAGCTGATTATGAAAAACATACATGAGAGCGGGAAAACATTTTCTTTTCCCCGCTTTCTCTTATTGTTTCTTAATTTTTTGAAACCCTCCCTCCAAATCCTGTTTTCCCCATTGGGTTACTCTCTCTCTCTCTCTCTCTCTCTCTCTCTCTCTCTCTCTCTCTCTCTCTCTCTCTCTCTCTCTCTCTCTCTCTCTCTAAAACCCTCCCTTCCATCCTGATTTGTTTAGACTGAGTCTAATGTGCACCATTCATCCTAACGATGTTGTGACATCATCACAGGCCAACACTGGGTATCCATTTCCATTCTGGCTCCGGATGAGAGAGGAAGTGTGTTTGCATCAATGGAGAGAGGGAAAAAATATGGTTTAGCATGAGAAACATATACACAAATCCCTTCCCTGTGATGTCAGTCAAGAATGCATGTCATGTGTAGACCATGTGCAGTCTGGGAGACCTGAAAGCTGGTCGACTCGGCCTGCTGCTCTAAACTGCAGACAGCGACACAGCAGAGTCAGAAAGTCTTTGAAAGACACAGAGAGGGAACTAAAAAGAGATGGTCTGATCCTCAGATTTCCTTGACATTCAGGCTTCCTTTCTTGGGGAATTTCCTCTTTGATTGTTTGTGTGTGCTGAATTAAACAGTATTCTCAAGAGAGTGCAGACTTTTCTTTTTTCAGAAAAACTCTCAGTAATTGTAACCCCTGGGGAAAAAAACATTGAAAAGTCTGAATGGAATAGAAAATATGTGAAGAAAATGCAGAATAAATTGCTGCTGGGTCTTTGTGGTAATCACATGCAGCTGCTCTTTGGATACTTCAGTTGTTCTGAGTTTAGTTCATCTTGTGAACAGCTCATTGCATTGTGGAATATACAATTCAAGGCTCTTGCAGTGTAGGTGTTTTATTATAATGTATTCATGAATTATTACAAGTGTTTAAAATGACCAACACGTTTTTAATGGGATTTGAAACAACAAGATAATAACATTCAGAGAAGCAGTAAGTACACCTCATAGACAAAGGTATAATATACATATAGTGCATGTGTGTTTCCTTAAGAACCACATTCCCATATTAATTACAAAAAGGTAAATCTATTTATGCTCATCATTGCCTGCCATTATGAATGAATATGTAATGTTTGCAAGGTCTTGTTTAATTATGGATTGAATTTTTTTTGTGTTTTATGTATGTGAATTATTGAGCTCATTTGGGAATGACAATAGCTTTGTAAATTTCCCCCACGTTTGGATTTAATCAGACCACACTGCAGTGTCTCTGCAGCCCACTAGGTGGAGCCCTCAGGCCCACCAGTGGGCCTCAGCACAGTGCTACAGCTGCTCGATAGTGTTTCTCAGAGCTCAAAGTGGCTGAAGAGAAGATGGAATCTGGCAGGCGCTTCTTTCTCGTCCTATCTGTCAGAGGATGAGGACTTTTGGGGTTTGCCAACTATTTTTTATGCCACTAACACTCCTGGGGAGTTTATTCTTAGCTCTACATTGTGGGTGTCTTACCAAGCAGGAAGGAAAAACAATAGTTTTGTACAATAGTTCTCAATCTGGTGATTACCACCAAGGCATTAATGTTTCCTAAGAAGATAAATACACACCAGATCTGTCCCGAGGTATTTCATGTTTTAAACTGCCTCTGTTTTTTAAGATCTTGTGCAGGTACTTCATTATTTGGCCCCATTGATTTATAGCTAGCTAATGTGATGACCTGTTTAAAGGGCCCCTATGTGGGCCGGACAGGCAGCTTGACCTGATGGCTCTGTTTTCTGCACGTTGTAATCAATAAGAAACATTTTAGATTGGTTATTATTATTAACTTGGAAGCTGCTCAGTTTCATTGCATTGTGTCTTTTTGGTTCTGCCACATCACAGTTGTGATTGTTTTCCTATGACTGTTTGTGAAGAATATTGATGTTTGCTGTATGTGCTTGTTTGCTGCAGTGCCAGCACTTCAAATATGGCCAAGCTAGAGGAGATGGAGCGTCTGCTGAGAGAAGCCCAGCAGGAGAAGAGCCGCCTACTCGAATACAAGGTTACTATGAGATACAATCCTCCTTTTCTTTTCACCGTTTTACACTTTGTTTTTAGTACAGGCCATGTGTATGTCTATAAGCATACATGTTGTACCTTTATTTGGCTTTGTGCTAAATCCCCAAATAGTGACGGTACTTTAACAAGAAAATTCTTCAGCATTTATTCACCACAATTTCCATTATTCCTCAGGAGCAAGAGATGGAGGTGCGGAAGCAGGCTCTGGATGAGGAGAGGAAGAGGAGGGAGGACCTGGAGAAAAGGCTTCAGGAGGAGACCAGCAGACGGCAGAAACTCATCGACCGGGAGGTGAAACTGAGAGAAAAACAGAGGGCACAGGTAGGAAGAAGAAACTACACACCAGATGTTTGTTCATTTGTCGTTGGACAATGTTTCTCAATATGCGATTGTTCTTTGGTGCAGCATATTGTTTAATCACCTATAGAGCCACATCTCAAACTGTAGTATTGCAACCAGGGAAGCGAACAGAGCTTTCTCTCAACAGTTAAAAAAGATTTGTCATGCTGTAATTATACACAAACGATCCTTTTGAATTTGCTGACAGAGCTCCATCCATCATCTTTTTTTTTTCATTTCGCCTGGCAGCAGTAAAAAGAATATTGTACTTTAATCTACCCCACATATTATACACTTCTGCATGATTGGCATGAACACAAACGAAGCTATAAATACACCTGAACCGATTCCTGCACCTTTTCAATGAACCCGTTCACTTTTTTCTCCCCAGTCCCGGCCGCTGACGCGGTACCTGCCGGTGCGAAAGGACGATTTTGACCTGCGAGCTCACATTGAGTCGGCGGGCCACAGCCCAGACACGTGCTTCCACTTATCCATTTCTGAAAAGACGTGCCGGGGCTACTTGATCAAAATGGGAGGCAAAATCAAAACATGGAAGAAGCGCTGGTTCGTCTTTGACCGCAACCGACGCACGCTTTCCTACTACTCAGGTACTGTGGCTCAGAAGAGGCACACAAAGACCAGCTCATAACAGATGTGTACAGAGCATCCACACACATAGAGGCTCACACACACACGCATGCACACACAAACATGCACGTGTTTTACAGATATATTGAAATATATTCCATATTTTGTATGTCCCTATATTTTACATGCATTTGAAAAATAGACCTTTTCTGAATGAATAGAAGTGGACATGTTGCAATACATTTACACACATTTGTGTCCTGCAGATAAGCATGAAGCCAAGCTGAAAGGAGTCATCTACTTCCAAGCTATTGAAGAAGTGTATTACGATCACTTGAAGAATGCACATAAGGTAAAAGCAATGAATACAATTTACTTCTGTCCTGAAAAGTATGATTTTGGTATCTTCTAATTGATTTGTAAAACATATTTGTGTCTCTGTTTCCCTCTATCTCACCCTTCATCATCCCTCACCTCCCATCTCGCTCCCTCACTTTTCCTCCCTCTGTCCTCTCCCACAGAGCCCAAATCCTTCCCTGACCTTCAGCGTAAAGACTCATGACAGAGTCTACTACATGGTCGCTCCCTCTCCTGAGGCCATGAGGATCTGGATGGATGTGATCGTCACGGGCGCTGAGGGTTACACCCAGTTCATGGTGTAGTGAAGGAGCAGGATGTGCCAATGGGCTACGACTCTGTGGCTTTTTAAGACTCCGTTTTCTTTTGTTCCTTGGACAGACCTTATTCTCATCTTTTGTTGAAGAATGAACACAGTTTCTGTCGCACTCCTGTGAAATTGTAGGCAGATGCAAGATAATAATTTGAACGCTTTCATGCAATCGTGTCCCATCCCAGAGACGTGATGAAGTTCAGGAGTTCTAAAATGTGCTGTGGTGCACCGCGGTGCCTTGGAGGGAGTTCAGGCGTAAAGGGTAAACACGTTAAAATATATATTTTATATGAGCTTTTTACAACCCAGTTTCTTCAGAGAAGAGTGGACTGTGACTCAGCAGCTTCTTGTTTAGCTAATATGAAGCTTTTTACAAAGGATTTTTTTTCATGAGGAGATACTATTGGAAAAAGTGATGCTGAGTCAGCCAGTCAATACATAACAGGAGATGAGTTAGGAAACACTAAGTGCCTTACAAAGCCTAAACTATTTCAACATGCCATGAAATAACTTGTGGTCTATTTTGAGAATGGGTTTGATACATTTTAGACAGTTTCAATTGTGTTTTAATCATTTTAGACAATTTCCTGTGTACAAAAATATCCCACATTTATTTTGTAAATGTAGATGAGGAAATTTATTTATATATATATATATATATAAATATATATATATATATATATATATATATATATATATATATATATTTGGATTTTCTCCATCTGATTTGATCTATCATTACTGTGGCATTCTCAGGTCTTAACTGTGTGCGTGGACGTGCATGCATCACATGATAACGTGTGAGTTTACACACATGCGTGCTTAGAAGTGCCTGTTTTTTTTTGCGTGCATACTCTCTGTACATTTCTATTTACTGTGAGCTTCTAATAAAGCTCCAAGGTGCTATTCTTACACGTGTATCACACATATAATCCACACCATGACATAAAAGATTTCAGTTGGAGTGTAATTATGAACTCAACGTGGTGATTGTTTTTTTTTTAAAATATATATATGGATTGCTATGCCGGTTTTACCATAGTGTCACCACCGGCTCAGAAGTCAAGCTCCATATTGAAACATTTCTAGTGTAAGTCATTGGTTAAATAAGCATGAAGAATTGTGATATTTGTACATTTTGTCTCTAGGTTGTAGTTGGTTGACGATAATAAGGACACGATCTGTTAACTCGGAACTTAAAAAAATAATTGTGGCTTTAAAAGTAAATCATATTTTGTACGAGTATTTTTACATGCAATATTATCTATATTTTAATGAGCTGCATCTATAAACAATGCCGAACTGCCTCTGGTGAGGAAACTATACTGAGTGGTTTTGTGAGTTAGGCGCCCCTGTAGATGTCGGGCAGAAAGAATCCGCGGTACGCACATCTAAGAGGCGCTTGGTCATCCAAACAGAGGAATCGTCGTGCTGCTTTGCTCCACTCGCTTTCATCACATTGCTCTTATTACCACTAATCCAATATTTCAGTGAAACTGACTATTCCACATTGATCACCAAAGCTGCTTTTACATTTCACAGTATACTCCATATACGTCTGGATGATTCAGTCCGCTGATGGATGCATCTATCGTCTGGCCTCTTGGCATAGCTTTTTGTTTAATTGACCAAAGTACTCGTGTATGTGGTATAATGTATATGTGGTTACTCTGCTTTGACTTCTCTTTGTTCAGTACAATAAGATCAAAATGATAAATGTTTTTTACATGACGAGCTCGTGGTTGTTTTACACTTAAGGAACTGTTACAGTGGAAGCTTCAATGAGCTGTTTTATTGTTTTTATAACTATTTTGTATGTTGATCCTACTGTATTTATATGTTACCAATGCATGTTTCTTAATTTTTTATTTCCATATGAATAATAAAAACTATATATTTTACCTTTTTTAATGATTTTTAAGAAGTTAATTTCTAAGCATACTTTGTGCTACTACAATGCCACTAGTTGCAGGGATGAAAGTATAGCTTAGGCAACATTAGGTTGCCAACAGCAGCAATATATTACATGTTACTGATGGAAATGACATGGGAGAGACAACAGAGGAGAGGTGATTGTCAAATATGTAATTTACTCATATTGTTCAGCTTCAATAACCAAATTCAAAGAAATGGTTGATGAATAAATTAGCTGTGTAATGTATTTTCTACTTGCATTCCTTTTGATTGAATGTATCGTTATGTGCCATCTTGAATCCATAATGTTTCTGTTTAAAACGTCAGAAATGGAGCCATAGAGGTGTTTTTGATTTTCAGGGTGAACTGTCCTTCAAATGTGCAACATCTGTTCAACACCAGGACGAGTCTGTCAACTCTCTTGGGTAACTACAACTATACTACTATAGTCAACAGAGTATGTTATAAATGTGTATGTTTTAACTACTGTATCCTGTTCAAAATGGTTTAAACAATGCAGCCATTGGGCTTATTCACCTCATTGGTTCAAACTTATGGCATGCGATTGGTTAAGAGTCACACAGGGGCGGAGTCTCTCTCTCTGGTGTAGGTTTTGAAGATGGCTCTATAACACTCCTGTCTTCCAGTACCTGAAGTCCTCACTCCGCCCCTCCTGTGTGAACATACAGTGACCTTCTTATGCATACAATTACATATCCTTCATAGTAATATCCCTAATTAAATATCACATTCCTCTCTTATATTTTAATGTACACATTAACATTTACTTTATACATATACAAGCACAATTTTTACAACCCAAACTATGACAATTCTACAAAACCCAACAAGCTGCATTGCTTCAATGCAATGCATGGATACAGTCGCACATCAGCAACAGAATGAAAAAGGCACTCTGTTCAAATAAGTATTAATCCTTCCTGGATTGGACGGACTCATATTCTGGCTGGTATATCCCATTATCCCAGCATCCGCAATACAATTCTGCAGTGTAGTCTTAGATTGGAAACGTTTGGCCAAGTGAAGCCGAGAGGAAGCTCAGCAAATTGTCCACATCCACCGCTGAGTTGATCAGGATGTCCTGGGAAAGTAAAATGTGTGGGTCTCTAAGACGCTGCTTCAGATCAATAGATGGCCCACACCAAGCCACCAGTCTTTGGTAAACTGAACTCTGTCTGTGATTTCTCCAAAGGTCAGGATGTTGCCCTTGACTGCGATTGGTTCGTCCATTTGAGTTGTTGCATAGAGAGGAACTGTCAGGAAGCGACATCGTCCTGGAGTTCTGAGCAAAGACGCACAATTGATATGGAGTCTGGATTTGGCCCTGAAATGTGCTCATCGCAGCTGAAAGACCTGAGAAACGCACTGTTACAAACCACCAACACCGCGTGAGCCGTCTTTGTACAAAGCCCGGCAGATTCCTTTTGGTCACCGTTTAATTATATTCACCCTCACGTTCGCTTGGATGAGTTAATGTTTTCCAGCAGCAGTGAGGAAAAGGATATGAGGGTGATGGTATGAGGTACTTCTTTTACAGCGGGGTTCTTTTACAGCAAAAACAACCCCACTTCTGGTGAATTCCTAGTAATTGCAACTTTCACATTGCCTGCTTTTCATGGCTCTGATGATTGTGACTGAGGCCTTCCTCCATGCTGTAAATACACTGGCCTTGCTCATTCGATCTCGAGGAGATATCATTTGAAACTGCTGCCACCAGTCATTCAATCTGCCGTGTCCTCTGGTGATGTCTGCGGGTGGACTGAGGCTGACACCAGAGAAGGGTCATGGCAGGGCACCACATCAGGGGCTTCACTAGACCCTGGGAGTTGAAACTGTTGATTCGGTTTCACTAGTTCTCTCACACGTGGGCAAGTTATTATAGGAGTGTTTGTGACACAAAAGATTAAGTGGGGTCAAAGAGGAAGGGTCTGGGATTTGAGGGGCCTTCTCTGCAGCAATACTAAGACCGGTGGGGGGGCCTGTGGCTGCAGTTCCCTGTAAACATACTGGGTTGTCTTGTTTGATTTACCCCGGATCAGTTCAACAAGCTCGGGGCTATAAATAGACGCAGCGAGTGTTCTTGGGCAGACCACAGCGGTAGAGCGCATGGTAGTGTGTCTTTAAGAATTCCGCTGTAACTTGAGAGCAACATCCTCCATCCTTCACTACAATCGAGCGTCGAGCTGCGCGATCCGGCCACCTCTCTGCAAGTATGCACGTTTCGCGTCGGATGGGATTCTCGGTAAACACCGCAGAGCTGTCACACACACGGAGCTCCAGCGCCGCCGCGCCCCCTGCGAGCTGTTAGCGTGCGCGCGGAGTGGGAGGCGGGCTCGTGTTGTTTATCACCCAAAGAAAAAATGGCTCGACATGGCTGTGGCTTCGACTCAAAGTACGCGGCTTCGCGAACGACCCTGGACGCCGTAAGCAGTTGAGAGAGCCGAGAGAGCGAGATCCTCTTCATGAACGTCACAAGGTAGGCCCGTGTCATATTCTCACTCTTTACATCATCGGTGGCGGGTGACCGGACGCGCCAACGGCCCGGGGTTGTTTTTCCTCAACACATTTCTACAGCGGCAGCTGGGCAAACAACGCGTCGCGAGTTGGCCTTGGAGCGTGCCGTCGTGCGCCTTTGGGCTTTTCGAAAGACCCCCAGAATACCACCGTGGTGCACGCTATGGGTGGTCACATGTTCGCCTCCGGGGCAGATCGATTGTGTCCGAGCATCTCTGAAATGCAACGTGAGGCACATAGCGAAGTTATTTTCGGTGGGGAGGCTATCGTTTCCTCTTTAAATAATAATGAGAAAAAAAAACAACGTCTTACGCAAGCGCATTTTAACTGTACGTTCATTAAAGGACACGTCAAGCGCGCGGGCAACCGCGTTTCAAGTAAAACCGGTTTCAGCCCTCTGAAATTAAAGTAAATGCCAGTTCCCAAGAACATGCCACCCTCCATCTTAATGGTTAACAATAATACATTAGAGGTCTGTCTGGATAACACAAACAAGTCGTTACCTCCTCTTTGTTATAGCCAAAAACATTTATGTAAGCGCGTCTGCGTTGTGCCTCATGTCCTACATTGGAGGTTATGGTTTCTGCCCCCGTGTATTTATTTTCCTTATCACCACTGGTTTATCTTGAATCAAGAGCAATACAAACTAATTCCCTATTTATTGGATTTCAAAAAGACAGTCGACAAATATACCTAGAGGTCAAAAGGCAGCTTTTTTAAGCTGGCAGTGGTGCTTTTTTTTATTGTTTCTTCTTTTTGTTTGTTTACTTAAATTGACCTTTGTAAAAATGTTCCCTTGGCAACAGGGTCCGGCGTGGGAACTTTGCAGAACACAAACATGTGTGTCCATAAAATAATCCCTTTCTGCACTTTGTTAGAATGGCTCAAGACGCCCCACAGGCAAAAGTCACAGAACGGACTCTAAAAGTAAGCCTCTAATAGCAAAAGTCTTTCTTCCTCGCAGCATGCTACATTCAAGTACCTGTGCTCACTTCTCCCAAATACATATCACAGGCAGGCTGAAGTGGACTCTGTGGTGGAAGTGGACTCAGTTTAAATCACGGGTGATTTTTTTTTTTTCCCTTGGCCAAAGTGATCCAGCGAGGGACCCTGTTTGTCCTTCTTCTCTTTGTGGGTAAAGAAAGAACGAAGGCCCAGAGCTCTGGGGACAGAGATGTGTGTGTGTGTGTGTTTTTAAGTGCATCTGCGGTGAGACATACTCTGTTGTGCAAATATGTTTCTAAAGTTTACTGACCTGGCATCTCTTGGAAAAGTCAGTACATAATATGTAAATAGCCCCAGGCAACACTCATGAAACAGTCCAGCGGACTGGACTCCCGGTGGCTGCCGTGGACCTCGGTCACTGACATACATTTTCTGGCATCGAGCCAGTGTGCATGCAGAGCCGCTGTTTTTGGATCTCTGTTGCCTTATAGAGAACTCACTTCTGGTCCAAATATAGGTATGTTGGAATACATTTTTTTGTATGGGGGGAGGATTGAGGGGAGTGGCTTTCGTTCTACTACACATCATCCCACTTTAAGGCCTGGATTTTGATTTTGACTTCAACTATGTATCGATGTGACATGGATTTTATTGAACCCTCCAAAGCGGATCTCCCTTCATGCCATGTAGCCACGTTCCACTCACATTTTCCAACACATGGCTGACCTGTTTCCATTTAGGATGCTCTGACGCTGAGCAACGCGGAGACACCGGCCCTCACTTAACCCACGGGAAAACAGAGAAAGTAGAGCTGTGAGATACTTCCTTTAATGTTGCCGTTGTCGTGGGGATTTCTACTCATGTGGTCGACATCAGAAGTTCTGTTGATGTGTATGGGTGTCATGGTATCTGCCATGACACTTTTTGTTCAAATCAATCCAGCCATAATGTGAATTTTTAAATCTCAGTCAAACTGGACCAATAATAATAATAATGTTTATTTTTATAGCACTTTTTTTTACAGACAAAGGTCACAAAGTCCTGAACAGGAAAAATAAATAAATAAGAGTGTAAAAACCAGATTGACAATTACAGTGTCAAACATTTCAACGGTTAAGAGAGCACAGTAGAAAGAACACATGAAAAGATAGAGCAATGACAGGTCCAGGTCTATTTATGGATGCCGCTGCATTACGTACAGCGTAGCTGTGATTTATTGTGTGAAACAGTACATGTTTCTGACATAGTTTTCAGTTTTTTTTGGCTGCCTTTTTCATACGCAAACAAAGCAAAGTCCATGGTGGGTAACCCTCCTATTACATTGATCCATTTAATGTTTAACATCTCTGAATAAATGATCGAGGTCTGTGTGTGGTTTTAGAAGCTGTGTGTGTGTGTGTGTGTGTGTGTGTGTGTGTGTGTGTGTGTGTGTGTGTGTGTGTGTGTGTGTGTGTGTGTGTGTGTACTGAAACCAAAATAACGTTTTGGCTTTCAGGATGTAAAGAAGCTGTTGGAGCGAACGTGTCTTTGATCGCTGGTGAATCCACTGAGCACGGCTAACACTCCTTCATCTGTTTTTCCTTCTTTCCCCTTCATCCTCCCACAGTCAGGTTGGGTGGCCATGGACCCATTCAACCAGCTCATTCTCGCCATCTCGGTGACCAGTTTCTTCACCTTCCAGTGGCTCTTCCACAAAGTCAGCCCCTGGACGTCCACGCGCATCAGCCCCGGCTTCCTCCGCCTCAGTGACAAGCAGAAGGTGGAATGGAACTCAAGGTGACGCGACACACACACACACACACACACACACACAAACACACACACACACTCTCACTCACACTTATGATCACGATGGGTCCAAAAAATGTACACACACACGCTGCGTGCCCGAGGGTTGGAGGATTTGTTTCAGTCAACCCACGCATTTTCTGTGACACTAGCATCTGACTCACTAGTGGCATCGTATTTTGCAATGTTTGCGCCACATGCCGCTGAATCCAAGGTGCCGGCAGCATGAGGGAAACTCATCGGAGCGGTGCTTCGAGTGTCTAGTTCAGCCATTCTTCCTCTGTGCAGTTTAACCTCATCATTCCTAACATTCGACATGGGCCGTTGCGTTTTGACAGTCAAAATGCTTCAAGGACTCCGCATTCAGACCAATGAACAGTTTGATCTGACCGACTGCATCTGTTGTTGTTTTGCTTGTTTTATCTGTTAACTTGTGACGGGAACATTGCAGATACTAGTGAGAACAAATAGATTGGAGGGTGTGGAGTGTCTTGAGTCAGACAGATCTTTGACCACTATGAATGCAGTAAACGCGATATATTAAGTTTCATTACTACCGAGAGCACTCGTGAAATTGAAAAGGGTCACATGGTTTATGAGCGTGAGCAAATGAAAATGAAGGATTAGTGGAGCTGGATCCAGACTATGGGGATCCTTTCTGAGGGCCCGTGACTTCACAGATTTAGTAGGAACCGAGTCTCAGGCAGCGCGGCTGCCATTGCGTCTCACCGTCTCACTGACTGACTGAGAACTGGCAGACCGTCTCACTGCCCCCAACGACTGACTGGGACTGTGCGCGCCGCTCTGCCTGACCCTTTAGCAGTGTTTAATCTCTTTAGTCTAATCGGTTTGAATATGTACGCAGCCGTGACAGGCGATCAGTTGATTTCCTGTGAGGACAAAAAAAAAACCCCGACACACTGTAGTCCAAACCACAGCAGCTGCATGGGAGGGAAAAAGAAGATAGATGCTCGATATTCCTCTGGCAAGCTTATTGAGGACACAATCTACTGTGCCCATACTGTTACCGTCAGACGGGAGAAGATCTTGATGGCGTGTTTTTGGTTTTCGTTTCAGGACGGTGTCAACGTTCCACGCGCTGTTGGTGGGAATCTTCTGTCTGTACATCTTGTTCTTCGATGACCCTGTCAATGAAGACCCGGTCTGGTGAGAGTTTGGCTGTGAATAACACGTTTTTAACCGTTACTTTCCATTCCTGTTTTTTTTTTTTTGCCATCATTTTAGTCATACGGTGTGCTGTGTAAGTTTAATTTTTTCAGCAGATGGCCAGATTGTCCAGTTGTAGCTTAGCTAGCAGCCGTAGCCACAGCAGGTCAGTCAAGCTTTGGACGTGTTCACGTGTTGAAGCGGGTTCTCTGCAGGGCAATCTAGGTATGCGAAGGGTTCGGAGCTCGGTTTTCTCTTTCCGAAAACACAAAAGTGTAAGCTAAAGCTGTGAGTTTGAACTGCTTTAACGAAAGATTTAAACATCAGCATGTCCGGCTAATTAGCTGACCATGTGCAGTAGTGACAAAGTGCTGCTTCAAAGATCAAGAGGTAAAGTTAGCGTATAGCTGACCTCATTGTTATGTGTATTTCCGGTGTTTTGTTATTAAAAAAAAGCCTCTGTTACAAACCGTCACGTCCACTATGTCGGGGCCGAGACTCGCCTGTATCAGAGTCGAGGATAACATCAGCACTCCGAGACCCGGAGCCGGGCTCGACTCCTGTTTGTTCCCTGAAGCGCACTGTTTTATGGAGATGAACACGATAGCCTGAATGTAAATGTGTTGTGTGACAAATTACATTTTTATTACATTTGTAGATGTAATAAAAAAGCAATAGTTCATACACGGAGCCGTCAAGTTCATGGTTCAGATCTTTTTATATAGTTCTCGTTTGACAACAAGATTTCCGGAAATAATATAAAGTCAACAGGAGACCGTGTTCCCAGCCAGGTAAAACCTGCGAGTGAAAAAGCTGTTACTGTGTGACATCAAACACCCTCAAAGATAACTATTAATTTCAAGCAGTAAAGTATGACCGGCATAGCAACAGTAACCAAAGGGGCAGAGCCTAAGAAATGACGTCCAGCTCTGCCTGATGGGACGGGGAAATTCCCAGCAAGTTGTATACTCGTTCAGGTGCCGTGTACCTCATTTTCATACTAGATACCACCACTGAGAGTGTTCACCAATGCTGCGGTTCAAAAGTTTTGAGTCAAAGGTTATATTGGTGCTTTGTTCTTTCTTTCACTCGTAGCTATTTTAACAGATATAAAATCATTCAGGATGATTTAATAGTAGTAGTATTTCATAGTTTTGGCCTCAAGAGAAGAATATTTTATTACAAAATAACATATATATATATATATATTTATATATTTGTTTTAATTACTCTCTACATCCTAAAAGCATGAACTACAAATCGTGGTCTTCTCTGCCACCTGACTAACAATCAGGCTTTAGTTGCCGCAGATTCTGAATGTCTGGACGGCAGTGAGTGTACATGTGTACGTGTAAGCTCTGTAACACCAAATGTGTTTCTGTTTAATAGGGGGGACCCTACATTGGTGAAGACTAATGTTGGCATCACAACAGGCTACCTCATATCTGGTAAGAGAAACGTCCACTTTACCCGGGTAATGGTGGTGAAAAAGAGACCAAAAGAAGCTGCACGTACTTTGTAATAAGATGTGAAAACGTCATGCTCCGAGGACTCACTTCACAGCTGTGGGTCAGAAATATAATGGACAATTTTCAAACAAATTATTTCAATTATCTTCAGTATGGTCTTGATTAATCGTACGTCCTTTAAATGTTTTGATTCCACCCATGACTCCTTCTCTCTGTCTTTCTCCTGTGCTTTTGTTTTCCAGACTTGCTGCTGATATTTTACTATTGGAAGGCGATAGGCGACAAATTTTTTGTAGTTCACCATCTGGCAGCATTGTATGCTTACTACTATGTACTGGTGAGTGCCCTATTGTCCAATAGCAGAACGTGCAGGCAAGATGGGAAGGAGACAACCAAGGGTGAACAGCTGTGTCCTGTCAAGCTGGGCCTTTTACCTTATTTAGTGACTGACTCCATGCAGCTCATGTAGTTTGGTCGGACATTAACAAGTACAGTAAGTGTGACAATGTGTACGATCACATTCGAGAAGGAAACCCTACGGATGTTTGAAGTCCTCTGGCTTCATCGCTTTCAGTGAAATAAAGGGCTGGAGGTTGGTGAGTTACAGTATCTACAGAAGGAGTCACTGTTGCCCTGCACAGGTTTGGCGGTTCCGAGAATGTGCAAAGTGTGAAGCGGTTGTACCCTTTAACCCGCCTGGAGATGGCACGTTTTAATCATGCGAGGATTGCAGGAATGACACAAGTGTGGGTGTCAGCTTCGTTTGACATTTCACTCGGGTTTTGTGATGGTTGAAGCTCCACTGCAAAAACAATCTTTTCAAAAGAACAATGACGGTTGCCTCTCGTAATCTTGCGAGGGCTTTCTTTGTATCATTCTCTATCGTTACATCTCATCGGAGGGATTGGTCATTGCTTCACCACCCGTATGCAGTTGGCTCTAATCTAGATATGGAGACAGGTTTAGTGTACTCGGCATTTACGGGCATTGCTGTTCACTCTTGGTTCAATCTGAAACCCTCTAGGTCGCCAGGATCTGTTGATACTATTATGGAAATGAATGACTATGGTATTTTTTGCATGGAATGCTCAATGGTGGTACTGGCTGATGACCCCCTCCCATCCCCTCACCTTGCCCTTACAAATCCTGTGCTTTCTGTTTGTTTTACCCCCCTCCCCTCTTTTAATGTTGTATGAATCTGACACGAGTCGAGCTTAGCTGAATGCTAAACTGTAAACAACCGTGTGCATGCTTGAAGTTCTTAGGCAATCTACACAGGCAGGGCTCCTTATCTTGTCACTGTGCATGCCAGCAAACAGTTTTTAACTTCCTTATAACTTCCCTGCCTATCTACATTACCTGCCGCCTGTCTGTATTTGTGCCAGCTCTGCCTCTTCTTTCTCTTCCTTACACTCGTCCTGAGATTCCCCGGTGAGGGACAAACTGACAAAGCCACTCAAATAATGTCATCCACTTGACCCCACGATGATAGTACATCACCACATAGCATGAATGTATTCTATCAGGTGTACTTTGAGTTTTACAGAATTACTGGTGTTAATGGGGTTAATAGTTTCCTTTCATACCCATTTTATTTTAGTAAAGCAAACTTTTCTTTATGGATAAAAATGCAAAAGTACACTCGGTGTGCATTGCTTCGCTTGAGTATACTTCAACTATTCTTGGCTTTAACCTTTTTTTTTACGTTGCCAAAAAGCAGTAAAACAGTCTGGACATGCTTAGTGTAAACCTTCAGTTAAGATTTACCTTTGACCCCTAACTACATTACAGTCATTGGCTGGATTTACAGATTTGATTTTATTCTTTAATTTGTGACAGATAACATATTAGCAACCAAGTTTTTAATTTTTTTTTGTCTGTTTTCATTGCACTGAGAATGAGGAATATCACTTTTCCACATTTCTGCATCCAAATAACAAGAAGATTAAAGCGGTGTTACATCGTTGCAATAGAAATATGATTCATAACCGGCTGTAAATCCAGCCTTTCATTTGGGGAAACAGAGCCAGCCCCCCCTGAATATAAAACAAGTAGGTAAATGAAACGAAGTAGGCCATACTGTTACTGGACACTCATGACTGTTTCCTCAGACTGGATCTCAACTTTATGTGGGATAACAGAAAAACACCATATGAGTCATAATATTGTAGCCATATTAAATTTGCGGTAAAACTCCAATAAAAGTGCTTAACTCTTGATGTCATTTTCATTTTATTTAGTTCTGTATTTAGTCAAATGTGTCGTATGTTGTCAAAGTCTTCATAGTTAATGTGTTGGGTGTGTTTATGTGGAAGTTTTAATGTCAAATAGACAATACATTATATAATAAACTTACTCAAATATGAATCTTAAACCCTGAGGCACACAGCCAAATTAAGGCCCAATTGAATTTACTTTATTAAAAAACAAACTTCAGATCAGCTTAATGTCATGAGCTTGTTGGTACGTTTCGATTATTGCTCAATCGGTCACTAACAGTGTTCAAGTAATGGTATGATTTTGCAAAAGCGTCATCTGTATTTTTTGTGTGTGTTTTAGCAGTCAGGAAAAGCTTAACCAAAAAGATAATGTATTAACTGCTGTTAGATGCATGCTTTCTTCTCAGTGTCGTACATGTTGCTTCTTATTTGCTTCCCATTGTGGTCGCATCTTTTTTTTCTTCTAAAATATCTGTCTGTCTGTCTTTCTGTGTCTGTGTCCTTCGCTGACTTTAACATAAATGGCCCCTCTTCAAACCCTACATGCAAAATCTGCCAACATCAAGTCGGACTGTCTCATCCCGTTCATGCAAAAACTACCAAAAGGGTTGCGTGTCATTTAAAACACCCTGAGCAGGTCTTGGTCTAGATTGGGACTTTCCTATTCCTGTCTTGTCTGCTACTATTGCTGTTGTGTTGCACTGAGCAGATATGATGCCCAGTCACAGTATGGACTTACCAGTTCCTAGAGGTACGAGTATTCTCATGCAAGGTGGAAAGTTCAAATCATACGGTAGAAAAGCTGCAATGCAGATTACCCTGTTTGTGTCACATAGTAAGTATGATTTAATGACCAGCTTTTATTTCAGCCCGGACGGTAAGTCTACTTCTACATGCTGTGAAAGCTTGGCCACGAGCCAAATAACCTCGCAATAATGCGCTTCATGGGAAATTAAATGCTGTGATTTCTATCATAATTCTGAGTTTCATTTGTCAGGAGTTGGACACAAAATTTGATGTCAGAAAATTTGCTCCTCAAATTAAGATGTAGACCACAGCAGTGTTATTCAGTCTTTCAGTCGGTACACAAATGTATCTGGCTAATGGCCCAATTTGAATACCATTCTAATCCTGGGTGCTTGATCTTCAAATTTAACTGCGCAAAGTAGGCCGGGTCAACACTGTTCAAGATGGGGAGTCCTGAAAGCATCTTGTTTGTCGGATCATCTTCATTTTATTTAGCAGCAGATGAAAATCGTTCAATTGTAACGTACATATAACGTACATTAAGCGTATCTTGTTTTAGGATCCCTCAAGTAGCTTCTGTCCAGGTCAGAAACTACGGTCAGTCGCTTTGTAATATTTCAGCCGTGGTTGGCTTCATCAGGAATAGTTTGGAGCGCTCATAATCCAGTTTTGAGTTCAGGTGCAAAACCTGCTGAAGATGATCTCAAACAACATGCACTTCAAGCCCTGATCTCCTAAACAACGACATGTTTGGCAGTTAAACGTATCGCTCTTACTCTGCATGGCTTCTGGTTGCTCCTTTAAACATAGTGGCTGGCTGTATGTATGGTTGTACATCGTATGTATCAAATGCTGTGTGGATATCTGCTTACTACCTTCTCAATGTGGAGCTGTTACTCAGATGAACTGCAGTGTGGTCTTCAGGGTGTTTTATTGCTCTATGGATGAAAAGACATTACATGTGAGTTGGCAGTAGTTTGCGTTTAGTAAGGATGCATTAATGATTATTACCTCAATAAAATCAAAAGCTTCACTTTTCAGCCATTGTTGTAAGTTGACTTTGGCTTTTTTTTAAAGGGTAAATGTTAAAGATGTTATTTTAGACAGCTCATATCAGGCAAACTATTGTATTGTCTCTCTAAAAGAGCACAGATGGCTCTGATTGGAAATATACTGATTGGAAATCCACATGCAAGGTGTTGGACTTTCCCTTTAACTGTTCAAGTTTCCAAGGGAATGACTTGTTTTGATTTCAAAATCTAAAGATCACTTTCCATTAAATTTGCTAAATATTCGTGGTCAGTGGTCATTATAAGTATTCATCCTTAAATTGCTCTCCGAAGAGGACGAACCATGACCATTTATCGAAAATGGTGCCAACAGATCTGATACTCGGACAGTGCTCAGCACATTCATGCTCCCTAATGAACCCTTTTCATTTCAAGAGCAATGTGTCGACATGCCCTCACTGTGAACAACTGACTTGGATCACAATGTGTTCCAGTTGATCTGTTATTTGGCTCCTTGTATAGTATGGACTAGTTTCTGCTCACAATAGATGAGGAACATTAATCATTAGGAAGTCAAATTAAAGACCAGTCTCATTTGAGCTCAAGCCTAATTGTGTGCCCTGAAGGGGAAGGCTCTTTTCTTAGATCTGCCAAATAGGTCTATATTTGGGAGGACGTTATCTAATTTTAGACTTGAGATCCCCGCACAATGGACGTCTTGCCATATGAAACATCATACAGTTATGTCTGACAAGTCCTTGGTCACTCTGAGGAGCAGGCGGTACATCAGCCTCATGCCTGCTGATCTAAATGACTCGCTGTTCTTCTTTCACTGTTTTTGTCCCTTTCATGTTTCGTTGTCTTCCTGTTCTCACCTTGTTCTTGCAGGGCGAAGGAATGTTGCCTTATTTTGCTAACTTCCGTCTGCTTGCTGAGTTTTCTACACCATGTGTGAACCAGCGGTAGGTAGCCGTTTACTCATGACCTGGGCTTTGGGTCTTAAAATTCAGGTTCGGAGCTGTGTCTGGAGATTATGTTTCAGAAGTTGTGTGAATTGTTGGATTCTTGGATGTTCTCTTTGTGTTCAGATTAGATGCATTGAAGATGTACATATCGTATGAGACACTGTTTTCTCAACCATGTGTTATGTTTCAGCTGGTTCTTTGAGGTACTAGGTTATCCCAAGTCCTCCCGGCCCAACATGGCGAATGGCGTCGGCATGGCAGTGGTCTTTTTCATGGTCCGCATCGCCGTCATGCCAGTGTACTACATTCGCATGTATGCGGTCTACGGCACCGAGGCTTTCTACCTGGTGCCCTGGGGTGGCCGTGTGGCTTGGATCGGCTCCAGTATCTGCTTGGACGTCATGAACATCATGTGGATGCACAAGATTGCCCGCGGCTGCTACAGGGTGCTGCGTTCGGCACGCCAGAGCAAAGCCCGCCCCTCTCAGGAGAACGGGAAGACGGATTAGAGGGGAACGGGGAGGCGGTGGCGGGAAAGCCACAACAGAGACACAATGAAGTCACTTCGGCGCATTGGGAGAGCAGCAGCTCGGACACTTACCCCGTCCTGCACCTGGGGGGAGAGTGACGTCAGGACCGAATGTAATGAGGGAAATGGAGTCACTGAGATGTACCGATGGAGCGTTGAACTGGCCAACCCAAAGCCATGAAATGGCCTGTCCGCAATACTGAGTGCAGGGCCAAGGATTTTTCACTTAACACTACACAACAGAGTCCTGGGACGATGGACTGTTCGCCCAACCCCAAATTTTCAAGAAGTTTACCATTCTTCACATATTTCAAGCTCAACGAAAGATCCCGGAATTACACAGTTTATCTGACATTTGAATGGTGTAATTTATATAATGTAGGGTCGAAAGGGCCCCGGTACAGTGTATGTCGTCTATTTCTTTTGTCTCGCTGGAGTCGAGGCGAATGAGATTTCGAACATGCAAACAATTAAAGATGGTGTTTTTACTGAAAAGGACGCTGTTGTACAGAATACCCTCTAAATGCTTTGAAGGGAACCCAAATGTCAGCGCGATGTTTGTACGCTGCCGCAAAGCAATGCAACAACATTCGCGGTTTTTAATAACGTTGAGGCGTTTTTTAATGACATGTGTATATACAATCGGAAATTCCACAGAATGGGGGAAAAATAATGCAACACCGCATTGACAAAGATAAGTTGTGGACACGGTTGTGTGGGAGCCGTCGTTCATGTCCGATTGTGCAACACATGTTGAGGGGTGAAACAGACCTGGAGAGCCGATTAGACAAACCCAACAAAAACAATATTAAACTCAAGAGTGCAGACAAAGAGCAGCTGCTTCGAAGGGCTTGTGTACGCTCAGAGGCTTGGAGGGAAATCTGACACTCCTTTAGTTATTCCAGCAACAGGTGTTGACCTTAAGTTTAGATAACATTGACACTTCCTATTTTTGATATCTTTTCAGGCACAAGCTGTTCACATCTACCCTTCACCCCTGGGCAACGTTTGCCAACAAGCTGCATGCTGCAATGTGCGTTTACCATGAAATCATTTGACATTTTACTCTGAGATTTTTAAGTTGGATGTAAAAAAAAATTAAAAAAATTAAAATCAAGGAGAATAATCTGTGTTTCAAATTGTAAAGAAGCACTTTTACTTTGTGTCAAAAACTATTTCTGCAGTCGTTTTAGGACATTGTGACAGAAAAAGCTTCTGCCACATGTTACACACAACCTCCAGTCTAATGTGCACTTCCATATTTATTCATAGGCTTGATGCAAGCATTTCTTTTTTTCTCGATGGACAGGAATGTATGGAAACGTAGTGAAGATTGACGTTGTAATCATCGTATAACTAAGAAATCTCCACAAAAGGGTTTTAAGAACCTGTCATGTGTTTAATTTAAAGGTTGCAATTCATCAATGATTTATGAATTTACTTGAATTTTCATTGTAAATGTTTTCTTTATATGAGCTGAACATCAAAAGCTATCGTCAAATGTTTGGTGAAAACAGAAACAGGGACTGCGAGTTTTCAAAAATACGCCTTGCTATGTTCAGCATTTGATCTTGTTGCCTTTTTTTTTTCAAACAACTCATAATTGCACATTGAATACTTTGGTACATCGCCCCAAAAAAAGAGATATGTTCCACGTCTGCCTGTTTAATGTGATTGTTTGGCCTTTTGTTTGAAATGTTAACCCGAGAAGTGGCTGATTGTTTTGGTGCTTTTTGTTTTGTTAGGGTTTTAAAAGTTTCATTTGTGCCAGTGCTTAAGCCATTAATACTCCAAAATGCATCTTTTTTTTCTTCTTTACTTTCATATGTACTCAAACAGTGCCAACCTGCAGTCATGATTTGATGGTTCAGACCAATGCTGTGCACATACCCATCTCTCGTCACAGGAGGATGAGGCTCAGTGTAGTTTGGCACGGAAAAACAGTGCGAATGACACGCCGTGTGCTTGGAACGGGATGGACTCGAGTGGATCATCACGATCTTTAAAAAAGACTCGGGATGTGTTAACATTTCACTAGAAACCATGCAAGCTGTGTGTGTGTGTGTGTGTGTGTGTGGTTGTCTTCTTCATGCACCCTCTATAACTGCATGTGGTATTGCATGGGGATTGCACTGTAAACACAATAGTGTATTTGTTTGCAAGACAAATTTAGTTCTTTTCTGTTTTTTCCTAGTACATGTACATAATGTTTACTGAAACGTTATTCATGTACTGCGCCACATAATGTAATCCACAGATGATGGTTATGATGATGATGATGGGGTGAGAACCGTAAAGCAGATATTTAGTATAATATCCAGCACAGAAATAATCAGAAAAGGAATACTTGAATACTGAACGCAGAGTTAATAACAGTCTGGGTAGTGCAAATAAACCTGAATCCTATGAGCGTCTTGCATTATATGCGTACCATTGTCTTTAATTTATTAATCCAAGAGAAGCAGACATAAAACAAAGCAGAAGCTCTGGTAATAGAGAGCATGGTGCTGCTGGTGTTGGTGTTTCTGTTTTGAATGTTGTATGGGGAGAGATGTGAGTAGGAGGAGTGTTAAGTGACATTCTATGAATGTATCGGAGAAGAGAAAATATATTTGTCATTTACATTTTCATGTGTTCTTTACAATAAATACCAAATTAACGAATGTGGTCTGTATCATTTGGGTTCAGCCGCTCACAACACGATTAATATCTAATGTCTCAGTTACAGATTTCATTCATTAGTGGTACATCCTATATTCCCATATTTGAAGAAATCGTTGTCTTATTTTTGCCCTCGAGATACTATTTGTCCTGAAAATATTTGATGTCAGTGAATTTTACTTCATGGCGGACTTTTTTTTCCGGGCAGATACTGAAGTTCCTCGTTTGATACAATATCTTAGTCATATTTGATGGCAGCTTAGCGACCCCACACCCATTGACATCAGAGACAATGAGCAACGTCTTTACATGGCACAGACGTTGTTACGTGTTTTCACAATCTGGTTTAATTTGACAAAATGCCCACAAAAGTTATATCACAGAAAATTGTTCCGGATGTCAGAGCTCTCGGCAAATGCATGCATGCTTGACTAAACACTGTAACATCTGTATACCCTGCTGGTAAAAGAAGGGCAAACTTGACAAACAGTGCCACACAAATCCCATATTACTACGTTGTGTATTTGACGTAAGTAAAGGTGCTTTTGAATTGTCTCACATCCCAGCTGTTCACATTCGCTGGTCACACATATGTGAGTAAGTGTTTAAAAATCTGAAAAACACTCAGAGTAACAATTTTTCAGATCATAATTTGCCAATATATATATATATATATATATATATATATATATATATATATATATATATATATATATATATATATATAACCAACAAAGAACATGTTTTACCAATCACCACTCAATGATACGTGACCTCAGCATGTAATGTCTCACACAGGCCACTAGAGAGCGACGCTTCCATGTAATTCAATTCCCTGGCCTTGTCTGCCTGCACGCACTGTAACCTGCAGTGGGGCTGTTGTTTTATTGTCATCGTCAATGAGAAGGATAAAACAAATTCACTGCACTACCAATGTGCCATCAACATGTGTCTTCCCTTCTGCGGTTCACTTGAACTTCAGACTGAGCGGAGAAAGGCATCCCTTCTCTTTTAGTCTTGACCAAACACCAGAGGTTCATCGCAACCAATCAAATAAAGATGTACACTAAAGTTGAATGCAACCTCAGGTTCATTGAAGACACAGTCCACTAGTGTGTGAATAACGATACTACCTTGCCATGAGATACATAACTTGTGTGTTTGTTGTGTACACTAGCAAACCATAAAAAGTACATGTAGTTCTTAGTGCTGCTCTTAATCTGTTTAGTGCCCATTTTATTACCTTGCAACAAATAATATTCGTGTGAGTCATATTGTGGCATTCTAAATAATTTAATGATTACAAAATAGCAACTTGTTTTTAATCTGATTGTGTTACGTTAACATGTATGTAAACGTTTATTTAAACAGTCATCCGAACAGGGAAACAGCTGTATTGTGTTGTATCAGGTGATTGTCATGACAGAGAGCTGAGCCCTTTTTCAAATTCAGTGTGGAAAACTATTTTATGAATAAAATAGTTTCTTTGAAGTCTGTTCAACATTCAGAGCATGAATATAGAAGGAAACAACTATCTGCACACGATATAGTGGAGAGACAACTACCTGAGCAGAGAATAAAGTTACTTAGAGTTTCTCTGCGCCGTTACCGCCTTTGAGTGCACGTTAGTGCATGTGAGCCCCACCGGCTAGCTCATAGCTGAGCTACATGTAATTTAACTAGCAGTGCAACTATTTTGCATGAGTTGTCTGGCAGTTCAACTGAATTCATACTTCAAGTAGTTAAATATATATTTATGTTTTTGCCAATTTCGTATAGTTGACTCCTGAAACTACCAACTTATGTGAGCTATAAGAGGAAAGAAATGATATATATATATATATATATATATATATATATATATATATATATATATATATATATATATGTATGTATATTATATAATGCGGCCAGCGCTAGCTTTAGTTAACCAATCTGGATTTCCTTCTTGGTCAGCTTAGTTGTAGTTCAAAACATATTGGTAGTTTACAAAGCTTTGTTTTAAAAGAGGAGGCTCCCTCACATTGAATTGTTGTTTCTGGTTGAACCATATTTTTTTTTCTCAAGCCGTTCATATGTACCTGTGGTGTGTTGTTAAAGAATAAACATGTGTGTCAACCTGACCTGATTGTGCGTAAAGGGAGCTTTATCATTCAGATTTAGGGACTCTAATCATTTTGGAGTTGTTGTAAACTTATCAATCTTGAATGTTCAACTTTATAATATGAGTAAAGCTCTTTTTCTTTTTTTAACCAATGCAATTATACTTTAAGAAGCCACACTTAACTATCTTAACATGCTATGGCTGTATTTCCCCCTGGATTTGATAGTTTCTCTCATTAGCATAGTTATTGCATCTACATTTGTCTACAAACATAACACACAATTTAAAAGAGCCCATGAATTGGTTGAAATATTGATTGTAATGTTAGACATTTTGCAATACTTTAAAGAAGCTTGGCAGCCTGACACACCTGTTGGTTGCTGTAATCAAATAATAATCATTCAACAATCATTTCAAACAATCTGAGATGGCAGCTGGATTATCACTGTAGCATTGTGGGTGATAAAAAGCAGCCAGTGCCATGGCAGATGTAGAAGGTGATCAGCTGGTTATTCTTCGAATCAAACACACAAGATATGCACTTATTCTGTGAATCACACGGATAATATATGCATCTATTCTGTGAATCGAGCAGATAAGATATGCATCGCTTTGCCTTTGGAGGTTATGTGCATGTGAACTTTAACATACCGATATGATTTATTATCATTACTTTTTCACTTCTGGGTTTTAGATCATAAACTAAAAGTCATTCCCAGTATTATCAAGTTATGGATAACAACCCTGCAGAAGAGTTCACTGTTACCAAAGCAGATACAAGATGTTAACTTACTTAAAGGGAAACTATGCACATTTCATCTTTTTTAAGATGGTCCAAAAATGTCAGATAACACGGACAACTCTTTTCCAAATCCCCAAACAAGGTTGCTGAAACTCAAATTTTTGATGCCATCTACTTGATGGCATCAAAAATTTGAGTTGTCCATGGTATGGCCTTTCCTTCAACATTTGATAGATATATAACAGGTGACAATGACCCATGACAATGGGCTGAGTGTGAAGGTACATTTTCTGTTTCAGAACAGAGAACTCTGCAACAGAATAAAGCTCATGTGGACACAACAAAAGAAATAAAACCCACATGCTGTGAGTCCGCAAAATAAATAAATAAATATCCAATTATTCTTGCTTTGAGAGAGAGAGAGAGAAATATTGATTGAACTCATACATGGGTCATGGAAGTGACATATTGTTATATTGTGCGTATGTGTGTGTGTGTGTGTGTGTGTGTGTGTGTGTGTGTGTGTGTGTGTGTGTGTGTGTGTGTGTGTGTGTGTGTTGTGTGTGTGTGTACACGTTCACAATAGAGTGAACTGTTCAACTCAACTCAATGAAAATGCACACGGTGGGGACCAATAAAAGTGGATTGCGGATTATACAATCTATGGCAGCGAGCCAAAGGTGAAGCGAGGATGCATTTCCACTGTAACGTTTCAAAGAAATCTTTACAGCAACATTTCAATGGAAGAAGGGCAGAGGACTGCCGTCTCCGGACAGATTTGCCAGTCCCACAAGACACAGAGGCGCTTTATAAGGAGTGGTTTGCGCTGTTGTTAACTTCAGTTTTTATTCAGACACCTCCTCGTGTTATTCTCCGCGCTTTCAGCGAGCATGGCTGTGAACTACTTCAAGAACGCAGAGGAGAACCCGGATCCCTGCAAGGCAGAAGTGAAAGGTAGGTCTGGTTTGTGCGGAGTGACAAGCACACGCACTGGTTTTGTTGTTGTTGTTGTTGTTGTTGTAATCACGTCCCTGACGGGTTTGTGGTTCTCTGTATTGCTGGTCGTTTAGGGAGTATTCCCAGCTGGCTGCAAGGGACCCTGCTGCGTAATGGCCCCGGCATCTTTTCTGTGGGGGTCACCAGCTACAACCACTGGTTTGATGGTATGGCCATCATGAACAGCTTCGCCTTTAAAGATGGTAAAAGACAAGGTTTTTTTTTTAAATCATCATTTTGTGTACGATCAGTGGATTTCTGTGCAGAGACACTGAACGAATTGAGATTTTTTTTAAAATATGTTTTATTTTATGTTCTTCTTTCTTTCAGGTGAAGTGACTTACAGAAGCAGATTTCTAAGAAGTGACACCTACACAGCCAACATGACTGCAAACAGGATAGTTGTGTCCGAAATGGGGACAATGGCCTACCCAGATCCAAGCAAGAATTTTATTGTCAAGTAAGCATGCTCTTAATTTCATTTAAACATTTTTGCATTTTTGGTTGTCCCTCTCAGCCATTGTTGTTGTTATCTTACTTTATATCTTTAAAAACTTTGAGTCTCCAATATTTATTTATGTATTTACGTTTTACATTCTTGTTAAAAACTGAATCGTAAACATTGGCAATAGGATATATTGGATAATCCGTCTTGTGGGAACCCCCTGCTTTGTCTCTTCATCTTGTGAATTTATAATTGAGATGGAACTGAGTCACGCAATTTTACAGGCGCCTTCGAATAATAAAAATTGGTATTTTGTGTTGGATAACCTCTTACCTCCTTTCCAATATATAGCATCTTTCTTTCTTTTCAGGGCAATTACCTTCATTAACCACACAGTGCCCGACTTCACTGACAACGGAGCGAGCAATTTCATTAAATACGGAAAGGACTACTACGCCACCTCAGAGACCAACTACATCCGCAAGATTGATCCTGTGACACTGGAAACTCAGGATAAGGTAAAGTCATGTACTGATCTTGATTACTCACTAATGATTACCACTATTAGCCCACATCCAAGGGAAGAGTTGATCTTGGAGCTCATGAGTTGCTGAACACACAGGTGGACTACATGAAGTACCTGCCGGTAAACTTGGTAACGTCCCATCCACACTATGACAAAGAGGGCAACGCCTACAACATCGGGACTTCAATAGCAGACAAGGCCAAGACTAAATACATCCTGTTCAAAGTCCCTGCTGTTTCAGAGAATGGTATGTATGGTAACTCATCTCAGGGCTTTCGCTTCAAATCAGCTGTACCTCCATGGAACACACAGCAGTCCACACTTATCAGCATTACAGAACTTTTGCAGACAAAATGCTTGATGTATCACTTCAAGGACGACACATTAAAATAATGTGTTAACACAATTTGAAGTGTCTTTTTCTTTACCTTTGTCTCGTTACTTGAAACCTTTCCAGACAAAGACAACAAGGATGTCCCGGCACTGAAGAAGGTGGAGGTGCTCTGCACGATCCCCTGCCGCTCCCTGCTCACACCCAGCTACTACCACAGCTTCGGCATCACGGACAACTACTTCATCTTCATCGAGCAGCCTCTCAAACTGGACATCCTCAAGATGGCCACAGCGTACATGAGGGGGGTCAACTGGGCGAGCTGCCTGAAGTTCTGCCCTGAAGAAAACGTAAGCAGTCACTGTGTTTGATTTACTGTCTTGTGTGTCACTCCGCATATTTAAACTGCTGAACTAAGTAGAAAGCAGATGTAGGTTTCAAGTGTGCACTAGTCTACCAGCATTATGGAGAGAAAATCTGGGTTATCATAACTGTGACGCTTTGTCTTCAATAGACTCTGATCCACCTGATAGACAGAAAGACCGGCAAAGTGGTCGAGACAAAGTACTTCACCGGGCCGATGATCGTCTACCATCACGTGAATGCTTTCGAGGAAGACGGTCACGTGGTCTTCGATGTCATCGCCTACAAGGACAACGGCCTTTATGACATGTTCTACATGAGCAAGCTGAAGGAAAACCCTGGGACGCAAGATGAAAACTACTCCAAACCAAGCTACAAACGATTTGCACTTCCCCTCCAGTCAGACAAGGTGGGATTTATAACTAAAAGTCGCGTTGATTTCATCCAAAATTTTAGAGGAGACGTTCTTCTTAACACTTCAGTTTGAATCGTTTAACTGTGTTTTGCAGGGCGTGGCGGTTGGAGAGGACTTGGTGAAACTCAAGTACACGACTGCCAGCGCTGTGAAGGAGAAAGAAGGCAAACTGATGTGCCAAGCAGAGGTTGTATGTCAAGGTAAAACCAATGCAACTCAAATAGACATGCAGAGAAAATCAATTAAATAATCTTTAAGCCCTACAACGGGTCTTTAGGAGAAATACATTTGTTCATAAAAAAAAACTGTAATTTTATTTGCAACAGGTTTGGACTTGCCCCGAATGAATTATGACTTCAATGGCAAGAAGCATCAGTTTATCTACGGGAACAGTGTGGAGCAGTCTGCTCTGGCAAAAAAGGTGACATTTCATTTTTTATTTTAGATATTTGGATATTGCGGAACAGAGCCGGGGGGAAGATCTGTCCTTGTGATTTCTTACACTCTCCTAAGTGTTATGTTCCAAGAGAGAACCGAAACTTGCAGACTCTTGAAGAACAGATTATAAACACGGAGCTATTGGGAAACAGATTCTTCCTGACAGTATTGTTTTTTACAAAGGTCGGAAGCGTAGAGCACAAGTGACAATTACCAGCTGACGCAAAGACGGTAGGAAACACTTTGACGATGTGAGAGTTAGCAGATGCCCCGACAAAGAACAACCACTTCATGGCTCTGGTTTCAAAACCCACACATCCTTTCTACTGGGCACACTTGTACAGCAACGTAGCTGAAACAATGGAAAGAAGTGATTAACTCTGAGAAGCTTCAAAGTCATGGGTTATACAAAGCTCTTCCCTTGTGTCTCAATGCATACGCACAGTCCGGAAGTATCGTGACTGCAAAGAGGAAGGAACAAAAGGGAACGTCCTTCGTCAGACAATTAGACATTACTGTTCATTTCCACTTGACGCACATGTCTTTGAATTTTAATGGTGTTTATGGTATGAAGTAAAAAGCAGCTAAACAAAGGAAACATGTAAGACATTATGGCAATAAATAGTTGTCACACCAGCGAAAGAAAATACTTCCATTTGACGAGGTGTCTTATGCTCATCCATGTAATATTTGCATACCCAGGAAAAAAGACATTGCAGTATTGCAAACATGCCAAGTTGAAATCTATTTTCATTTAATTAAAAAAGTGATTGAGGTGAGATCATTGCCCCGTTTGGAGCAGCCAAAAAGATTTGCAGGAAGAACTAAGAATATTTTTTGCTGACTACCTGCAATGTCATGTCTCCGGTTTCCTCCGAGAGTTACAGCATAAACCCATGTAGGTCAGGCGAGTCTAAAAGTGCCTTTCATGTGATTGTTGTGTGTCTACGTGTCAGCCCTGTGATTGTCTGGTGACCTTTCCAGGGCTAACTACTCTGTCTTGCCCAATATCAGCAGGGCTTGGCTCAGGCCACCTACAAGCCTTCAAAGGATGAGCTGATGGGTCAAATGTAGCTAATAGATGGACGGATTAACAAAGCAGCTTGTTTCTCTGTAGTATGCGGAAGCATTGGAAATGATTTGATTTCTTGATGATGTTTGGTCACTCTAAATATAGACTATGGCCAGCCCAGCTAAAGCTAAGGAAAAGAGTTGGAGCTTAGTTCAAGGATAGTACTAAGGTCTATTTTAACACGTTACAGCTCTTTTGTAAGTATATGGCATGCAGTTGGGGCAAAGTACTGCACATGCAAGATAAGCACTTTGGCAATTTCTTAGATGACTTAATATGTCGAATCAGCATGATCATGCCGTTGTTGTATTAGTTCGTATTCCCTTTCAACGTGGCTCCCAAACGTACTCCACGTTTTTTGCTATATGTTTGATAATAACAAAAATAATACTATATAATTAAGTTGCCTCTTTGCCCTCTGCTACGTCTGTAAATAATTGCTGATAGGTGTTACTACGTTGTTATATACTGTTTGTACAGTCTGAGTAAATCCCCATTATTTATCCTAAACTATTTGTCTGCTGTAGCTCGTGAAGATTGACACAGAGACCAAGGAAATGATTTACTGGAGCGAAGACAACTGCTGGCCGTCAGAGCCCGTGTTCATCCCCAGACCAAATGGAGAGTCAGAAGATGACGGTGAGAACCCTGTGTGGTGTTTGACATGCGTCTATGTGGTATCCTATTTGCTTCTGTATGGTAATACAGCAACAAATTGACAGGAATATCAACAGATCCCTCACTCATTACATCTGTATTGAAACTGTAAAAGCAGCTGTAATGATTTTGACATCCAGCTTTGCGCTCTAACAACAACCTTGTCCTCTCCATTCACAGGTGTTGTCCTGGCATCCATTATCAGCTCCAACCCAGGCCAGTCTAGTTTCATCCTGATTCTTGATGGCAGGACGCTTAAAGAAGTAGCTCGAGCCTACGTGGAAAAGGGGCTCCACAAGGACATGCATGGGTTTTTTATCCCACAAGAAAATTAGTCAGTTGTTAACATGTAAAACCTTGCTGTGTGGCACAGACATCTATTGAAACACTCTAATTGGCTACCTCATCCCTATAATAATTCCCGGATTGTGTCAAAACAAATTTTCAAAACAAATTTGCATGGGTGTGTTCATTAAAAGAAAAGATGCGACTTCTTTGATTTTGCGTGGATCAAAATGTTGTTTAATCATGTGTATATATAAATATATCACTATTTGTAGTGTATGTAGTCCACATCGTTGTATTGTACTTCTATGAGATCATTGTATTTGTGCTTATCCTTTTCATTAAAAAATGAAACATGTACATTTCTAAGATGTGCTCCCATCCTTCAGTTGCATAAAACAAAAAGAATGAACCCAACCAACACTCCAGACTTACAGAGTCACATGAGCAAGTATCTCTTTAGCTACAGTTTAAAATCTGTTGCCAAATCCCCTGAGCAAATAGCTTCTCAATAACCTAGTATCACCAACTTCCATCCATGTAATCCAAAGGGCGTTAACTCACGTCACTCAAGTCAGTTTGGTGCAGTGCATTACAGAGCAGAACGTCTTTGGGCAGAAAGACAGCTTTCTTTAAAGACAAGAGGGTTCTTGTGTGTCAACGTCAAGACAAAAAAGACACTTCAAACTGCACTAGAGGTGGAGCTGCCCTGCCATTACCCAGATTTGTGAGTTTTTGGACAAAGTAGGATATTGTAGTAGACTTGGACATAATTCACCAAGACGGGTGACTGCCCCTTTAAGAGCAGGTACTGTAACCATGGGAACAGGGGAGTGTTGAGGGGTTAAAGGGCTGGCTGGCCAGGTCACATGGTATTGTTTTGGCTATGAGAAATAAACGGTTGCACACCTGTGCAGCCAATGAGAGAATGCGTGTGTTGCATTCATTCCTGCAAACCTACAATAACTATATGTATACATGTATATTGTATATTGACAAAGCTATCATAAAGAAGATATACTGTATAGGAGTTATGTTATTAGGATGAAAAGTTAAACAGAACGTGTGAGAGAAGCATTTGAAAGGAAATACATCATTCATTATCATCTTCATTACTGGCTACTGCATAACTTTTAAAACAAAGTTCAGGTTTCATCAGGGTTTATCTGTTGTATTGAAGAAACCAATGACACCGCCACAAGATCGTTAATGAGATTATCTTTTGTAGCACATTATAACACTTTCAATTGAATCAAATGGGCCTGGAAGGATAATAACAATAGCATTGTCACTGAGATTTATGTGGTGCCTATACTTTATAATGGTAACACAATAATAACACGGGCACGTGTTCTGTCTTCCTCTTTTTCCCTTCTGGCCTTCAAAATAAAAGCCCCAGACACATACACACTTCGGCCCTATCTCAATCCCCCGCAAAGTCTATAAAGGTTTATCCTGTCTCATTATCAAATTGTCTCGTGGTTGAGGGCTCCCTGGCAGACATATAAGCCCTTTATGAACCCTTTCATTAAATCAGCATTAAATCCAGACGATGCCCAATGAAATTACCCACAAGTCTTTGCAATGTGACGTCAAACACGATAAACACAGAATATTCTCTCTCTCCCTATCTCTCTCTCTCTCTCTCTCTCTCTCTCTCTCTCTCTCTCTCTCTCTCTCTCTCTCTCTCTCTCTCTCTCTCTCCTATCTCTCTCTCTCTCTCTCTCTCTCTCTCTCTCTCTCTCTCTCTCTCTCTCTCTCTCTCTCCCTATCTCTCTCTCTCTCTCTCTCTCTCTCTCTCTCTCTCTCCCTATCTCTCTCTCTCTCTCTCTCTCTCTCTCTCTCTCTCTCTCTCTCTCTCTCTCTCTCTCTCTCTCTCTCTCTCTCTCTCTCTGAATATAGTCCCTGAGGGTTCATAGTTTAAGATCAAAGGAGGAAGGTTCATTGACATTGGGCATTTTTCCTAAAAAGCTCTGATGGTAACTCAGAGCCTTCAATTAGCAACTCAACCAAACAGTTTATGACATCATAGAACCCTGCAACCACAATATCTATTCAGTTAGAAGTCATAGATGTTTGTTGAGGTCAGGCCATGAGTTTATTATTCTGTGAGGGTTATGTAAAAAGCGGTAAACAAAGAGGAGAGCCTTCAGCCTGACAAATTGCATTTACTCAGAATTGATAAAAACATAAAAACACATGAGATCAGAGGTAAGCAATAATTATATTACACATATGTATTCATCAGACACTTCATTTCATCATTGAAACTGTTTTGATGAAAACAAGTCCATTGATTCTTAGAAATGATCTCTCATCTTGTGAGGAAAGAGCCGGGAAGACGTTCAAATCAGGGAGTGAAAAGTTCAAATAAATAACAACTCGGCATAATATTGTTTTTAGATGATTCTAATCCCTGACAGTTTCTCACCTTAAACCATGCACCAGGTCAGTAAATGCCTGAGGTTTCAGGGTTCGGGCGGACTTTGGAATTGGGCCATGGATGCATCATGACGCAATGATATCACCTGTGAGATCTAGAGATAAAAGCACATGTGAGTGCACATTAAGTCATTGCCAAAAGAGTGATGCAACTCATGAACAAACTAAAATACAACATGATCATAGGCGCACTCGGTCACTACAGTGCATCACTACGCATCATTAAATCACACAACACCTGCCTCAGTTATTCTTGACCTGTACATTCTACTAGCAGGTCATTTCCTTTTTTTTTCGGTCTTCAAAATTTCACAAAACAAGCCAAGACAAACAGGTGATTTCCTCAGTTTTAATAAAGTATAATGTCAGTGTTATATGAATTCAAGATAGAAAGCTTCAGAGGGCACATATTTGATTAGTATAACTTATTGAGAGCTGTGGTACTCGCTGAAGTATAAAATGATAGATGGACTGATGAGAGAAATATGAAACGCAAAACAGGCAATCATTCTAACAGACACCCTGTAACGCAAAGAAATACATGCCGCCAAAAAACTAATATAACACATAATAAACAACACACTGGTGTACTTGAGCGCAATCAGTTGAACTGCAAATATGCCAACCAAATCACATTTAAAATACATCCTTACACACACACACACACACACACACACACACACACACACACACACACACACACACACACACACACACACACACACACACACACACACACACACACTCGCAGACACACGTGTGCATATGCTGAACGGCAGTGTATTGACCTAGTGTGGGATAACCAGGACACATTATATTATCATGGACACTTTTGTGTGTAGACTATAAAAAACTTCATACAAACAAAGTCAACAGTCTTCTCCATAGACCAGCCAAGTCAAGACATTTGCTTCCCATGTATATGATGTAAAAAAAAAAAAAGTAGAATAAAACCATTACCAAGTTTCGAATTTGAATATATTCCACCCTGTTTCATTCAGGGTGAAACATAATGATGCACTATCTAGTGGAAGCACGTACCTGTGGATCTGTGAGGCTGGCAGTGGGCCCAAAAAGAGCTGGTTTGTATTTGCAAGGTTACAGGTCAGATTGGAAAACACTGACGTCATTATGACAAAGCGAGTTCAACCAACATCCAATGGATTGATACGGCTAAGAAAACCATGGCCCCCCCGACAACAAGAAAATCATTTAGGGAGTTTGGAAATAGTCAACAGTGAGAAGTGATAGTGGTGCAGATGCAGATGAAGGACAGCAGAGGAAGAAACCAACACTGTCCTCAGTTCCCTGGAAGTGTGTCAGCCACATCGCTGGTTGATGAGGTGAGGAAAGACAACATTATAATTGAGTGGAAACACTATCGCTTGCCCCAAAAACCTTGAATAGCCTCTTTCCTCTTCTCTCCGTTTCCTCACAGGACTGCAACAGTCAACAGTCAAACTGGGACACTTTTGTTTTCAAAGTCATGCTGCGTTCGCATTTGAACTCACATCTGCAGCCATGACGGAAAAGGCAGCGAGAAAAAAAAAAGAAAGAGGTTTTATAAGGACTTTGAATCATACCCAAGTGCAAGAGGGAAACTACGCTGCGGTCACTGCGATCCCCGTGGCAATGACTTCCTGTTGTCTGTTTGCAGGCATTCGATACAAGCCGCCAGTCAGAGGCCTCGCATTCAGGAATCAGGGAGACGGGAAGAAGCGCTTGTTTTAGTCTATAAATGTCAGTTTAGCTGCCCTGAGCTTGAGTCTCCTCTTCTTTAGCTGCAGAGCCTGGGCTTTTCTCAGGGCTTTCTCCCTCATCCCCTAACAGACAAAGAGGAAGAGGGACAGAAAGGGACAGACAGTCAGTTTCATGAATTAGTAACTACTTGTGAAGTCAGCGATGCGAATGAGGTTGAGTAAATCAGCGAATAAGTGGCTCATGTGTTAAGTCATGTAAATAGTAGAACTGTGATATTCAGTCATCACAATGGAAAAAGACTATAATCTAATATACTGAAAAGGTAAAGGCAAAAGCATAGAGTTTATATAGTCCTATCCTAAATTCTTATCAATTAAATAACCTTCAAGATAATTAGATAGAAAAGAAAAAAGAATATATATATATATATAATATATATATAATATATATCCATTTTGATTACACTTGTAACCCACAAAAACAGCTTTATAAACAATCCTTTTGAAAATCAAAAATGAGTTACACATTTTTCCAAACTTTGGAACATCTCTCAACTCATATTTGCACTCATGTATTGAAAACACACATTTTTATCGGTTGACCCCCACATCTCACAATAAGATATAGAAGGATGTAAAAGTAAGCAATACATGATATGCAAGGCCGTTGAAGTTAGTACAACTCTGGATTTGTACAGTATTGCTATTTAAAATAATAATACAGATAATATAAATAATAATAGATTAATTATACTCTGCTTTAAAAATTATTTGGATTCTGAAAAAAAAGAAAAAATTATTAAAATTATATCTCCCCCTTTTTCTTCATTGACACATTCATAATATGTTAGTTGCTTAACAGGACACAAGTGCAAAGAACACGTATGGTGTTACACACATAGGTCAAACACCTACATGCTGTATCGCACGCTCTGCAGGTGAGGCAGTGGGATTCCCACCCGTCAGCATGATTGTTGGGACACACTGACCCAGATTCAGCAAAATGGATAGAAAATATGATTTGCATGCATATTATCGTTCATTCCAAAAGTTACATAAGATGTCACCTACCCTGAGTCATTCTCAGCCTTTGTGCACTGCGGTTGCAAGTTCCCACACCACACACTCATATGTTGAGCTTTGTGATAAGATATCCAAGTGAAGTACAGCATTGTGAGATTGACTGAGATGTTTCTATGTGTCATTTGTTTCTGAAGACCTGCCGCCTGTTGTCGCCTCTTTGGCCAGATCGTCATTGTAAATAAGAACTGGTTCTCAATTGACTTTTACAGATAAAGATCAAATAAAATAATCAATAAATCAATAAAAAAACATTTTTTTAAGGAGGGGGACTTTAATTCTGACTTTGCTTTTTCTCCGCTGGTGATTAACAAGAGCATGTCTAGTATTCATCAATATAAATTCTTGCAATAAATAGCCATGAACAAAAATGAAAACATTAGGCATTTGGCATCCCCTGGTGGTGGTATCAACACTGACAGTGCAATGTCCAGTTTCCCCGCACACTCACCGTGCTCTTGATGGATCAACACATTCTAATGCATCATGTCCCCTGTGAAAAAGTGTCTGCAACACTGTCCCACTCTCTTCAGCCACATTTCCAGTACGGCCAAGGCGTCTCTATTTTGCTATTTTCTATCCATCCACCAAATGCCCTCAGACTTTCACTCCTTTCTCAGTATAACCTCTTTCCTCCTTTTGCAGTTACCATGGCCATAAATGCCCCACCTCCCTCACCTGCATCTCATTCCCTCATCGGTTACTCTCCACACACCTCCTTTATTCCCTTGTCAGGTCGCCGTAGTGATGTTTCTCACCTGACTTGTTGATGTTGAGCTGTGCCAGACTCTGTGACAGGTCGGCGGCTCCCTCCGCTCCAGTGGCTGCCGGCATGTCGTGGATGGCGTTCCTGCGGCCGGACCGCCGAGAGGAGATGAAGTCCTCATAGGTCACCTCCACATCCGTCATCGCTGACACGCATCACCATAGCAGGGCCTGGCCACAGCAGCAGAGGTACATGTGGACACACACAAATCGACACAATGACTGAAATGCTGAGACTTTGCACAGTTTATCCAGCTCAATGCGCAATGGATGCGTCATTATGTTGACATGAAAACAGTGACACAGACGATTACCCGCATTCACTCATTCAATACATCCCTCCCTCCTTTTATTGTATGACCTAATCCCTGATTAATCTATTTTAATCTCAGTCTAGGGTACAGGCAACAGCACAGAGGAGACATATTCTGCAGAACTGGGCAGTGGAGTGGAAACACAATTCAGGGTGCTCTTGAACTGATGCAATACAGTGACCCAAAACACACACTCAAATGGGGTAATTATTGCACAAGGGAGGACAGTACTGTGTTTTCAAATGCCACCCTACTCAGAGTAAGCATTGAGCAGGAAGGGAGCTGCCACAGAGATTTAGGTTAAACCCCTCTGTTGACAATTTAACACTGTGTATTAATCTGCCTGAAGGCCGCCCTTCAGCTGGTAGGTTCTGGTTTCCCTGTCACATTTTCACTAATTACATTTTTGGGGACTTGTAAGAGTACAAAGAAAAACAACTGTTTCTAAATCTTCATATCCCTTTGGACATCCACTGCATTGATTTGTTTTTTTTTTTCTCTGTTCTAAATGTTGGGGTTTTAACTAATCTGAAAATGAATAAAAATGACCTCCGCTCCCATATCCATTTGTGGCTATTTCCAGAGCCGAGCAGACTGTGATTGGCCATGTCTATTTCTGGATGCCTCCTATGTCATCATCTGAACATGCTCCCACTCAGCTGTCGTTCTCAAAATGGTGTCAAGAGGGGCAGAACCCAGCGGTGTACATATGCAATTGTCAGCCTCAACATGGGAAAGAGACACAGGATGAATGTTCTCCAATGTAAAATCCCAAAATTGCACCATGTCAGAGGAAAACAGTGAAGCTTAATCAGTAACAATAGTCTATTTTTGCAGATGGTATGAATATATGCATGATAAACACTAGATAGTGTTAGACCTTTAGACAATTAGTGGAAAATGTCATGTGTTAAACCAAAATCCAAGTGGATAAAGTACATTTAGTCAATATAATTGATCAAAAGTAAACAAAAAATGGATGTGCATCGACTAGCAAACATGTCCAGAACAGTCATTAGCAAATGTAAGCATATACACACTTGACATTTGTATTACAGCTTATTTGATTTTTCTTTTGAAATATTATGTCTATAATCTAAATGAATTATGAGTTTATTTTTGTTAAATATTACTTTTGTCTCAGTGCAGAAAGTTTTGAACGTGAGAAAAAATGTTTCTCAGCTCTGAGGTTTATAAATTATTCAACATGAATTAGTGAACCTGCACATTTAAATAAATTACTTAAAACAGATGAGGAGGGAAGAGTAAATCATGCATTGACTGAGCAGAGAAAACATTAAATGATGAGGATTGATCAACAGCCATTATATTTTAAATTTGTGTTTACATAAAAACAATATTTCAACCATAAACTGTTGCATACAAATCCACCAGAAGGCAGAAAAATCAAGAGTTAAATGCTAACAATAAAATGATGTAAAACATTACTGTTTACATCTATAAAGAAGACAAATATATGACAATATCAAACTGCCTGCAGATTTTTAGACTGAATAGTTGCATGTGTCGCCAAAATTGACAAAACATTCTTGGCATTGCATTTCATATGCTCATATTCTATGAAATATGAATTGACATTTTACATTATTTAGTCACCCATGAAGCAAAACGCAAGTTGTGCAGCAGTGCGCGCGCAGAGAGATCTGTCCTGTCCTTGCAGAGGAGAGCTCTGCTGTTCCTGGCGCGCTCCCGAGGGGGAACCAGAGCTCAGCTGGTCTGAACAACAATATCACACATACTCCGAACTAATGTTTCCAAATCACTGAAGTAAGACATCACTGACTAAAAAGTAATCTCCTACCTTTCGATTATATTTGCCAACCAGAAAAGTGGAAGGGGAGTGAATGATTTAAGTCACACAAACGCATGATAATGTTATTCCAACTGGCTATTTGTGTATGTGTGTGTGTGTGTGTGTGTGTGTGTGTGTGTGTGTGTGTGTGTGTGTGTGTGTGTGTGTGTGTGTGTGTGTGTGTGTGTGTGTGAGGGTTAATAACGAAGCCAATGAAATACCATGATTCTGTACGCACTGGCATTAGTACATTGCAAACATTTCTTCGAGCAGTTTAAAAATAATATCATAAATTAGGGTTAAGTGGAGGCGTAGCGCATCAAGTGCGCATGTGGTTCTCTAAAAAATCACTGTAATCACAGTACAAATCTAAGCTTTACAAAAACACATCACATCAATGGCGCACAATGATCGACACGCTCAATCTGTGTGTAATTATAATCACACAAATCAAGAGCAGTCTTTCGGCGTTAACAAAGAATCCCATTGAGATCATCCTATTAACGCAACCTGCATGTTTTATACACATGTAATTACGATGCCGGGCATGCACACACTATTCCTAAAATTGTTATTATTGTCATTAGTATTATCATTATCAGCATGGTACCTGTTAGGGTTGACGAGCTTCCTAGTGGTCGCAGGGGTTAATCACATCAGCTTAAAAGCCACTCCAGAATTCCACACACGAGATAGGCTTTACCAACATCAAGTGAATACCAGAATACAACTATTTCCTGTTACATTTTCAAAATAAAGCACTTTAATGCTTTATTTTGAAGCGACTCGAGATTAACTCCTTGCATCGCCTGCCAAATGACCTGCTCTCGGAATGCTCTCAGTGGCTTATTCATTTATTTATGATGACATAAACCAGATTAGTGCTTGCATGGATCCATCGAAATTATTGATCAGTAAATAAAATAACTAAAGCTAGGCCAACATGTCTATCACAGTGATGTTAAGAAACTGTAATGTCGTTGCAACTGCATTTGCATATGCTATTATGACACTGTACCAATAATCAATGAAAGCCAAAAAGGTCAGATGACAGGAGAATGTGTTTGTGTGTGTGTGTGTGTGTGTGTGTGTGTGTGTGTGTGTGTGTGTGTGTGTGTGTGTGTGTGTGTGTGTGTGTGTGTGTGTGTGTGTGTGTGTGTGTTTGTCAGAGTAGAGGGAGATCACATAACAGAGAGCCAGTGTGAGAACAGTGATCGTGTTGTGATGAAGGCAGTGAGGCCATAGCCAGTCGGTAGCAACGTTTACTGCGGTCTCATGGCATCTGGCTGATGTGAATTACTCCATTCAGATGACACAAGTGCTCAATATGCCAAACTGAGAACTTCCGAGTGCCCTGGGAGAGTGTTTGAGCCAACAAGTACAACAAGAGAGAGAATACACTAGTTTGATTGTATGGGAGCTATGATCACAGTCATCTTATGAGATATGTCATCAGACAAGGTTTAAATAAAGTCAAGTTTATAAAGGCATACTTACAATAAAAATAAATCATAAAATCACTGGAGCAAGTTAAAAAATGTTATTATGCCTTGCATTTCCAGAATTTAGTATTTCAGTAAATAAATAAGGGGATCCTTGCCTGATATATACATTTCTTATTCCTTAGTTTAATGTAATGTCATATTTGGAGATAATAACGGGGACAGGAGAACGGAGGTTACCTCTAACGCTCCATCGCTTTTCAAAGAACTCATGAGCCGAGCTACAGCCAATGAAAGACTCGGTTGGTAGCACGTGAAGCGGCACTACACAATCCAGTTGCTATTGGAAGCCAAAGATCAGTGATGTCAAGAGACTTCACACTCATTTACAGCCCGCAAAACTCCAGTGTCTGAACGACCGACAGACCTGCATTAATGATTACAGGGAATGCAGGTCTGTCACAGGGAAGTTGCTACAAACTGAATATGAATAATTGCACAGAACTGCATCCAGACTGCATCTTGATCTACATAAATTGACTAATATTATGACAAAATCATTGTAATACAACACCCTCCCAATATCATATAGCCATATTTTACATATGCGAGAGGAATATCCTAAATGTATGGTTGTCAAAAGACTTAAAAATAACCTAAATATTGCTGTATTCCGCAAAAAAAAAGAAGTATTTTTTGGTGGTCTGTGGGGGGCGGGTGAGAAATATAGGCGATCTTACTAATTTGAGACTGGGCTTTCCGTATTTTGACAAAGCCGGAAGTGGCTCGGGGTGAATCCTCTCACTTCCATTGGCCGTCTGTAACAACAGCAGCATCAGCCAAGAGGAAACCTAATGATGGAAGAATTTGAAGGTGAGCAAAATTTCGGTTTTATGTGTTTATTTATATCGATGTTTTGTTGCAAAGTCTAGCTTAGAGTCTCTATGTTTTCATTATTTTAAATGAACGGATTCCTCACTAATGTAGCATTGCACTTTTTGTCAGTAACCTCTCTTTCTGTTTGGGTTTAGCCCAAGTAAAGCTCGGTAACGTCAGGGCCAAAGATGAAGCTAGCTCCCGACTGTCTCTGAACGGCACTAGCCATAGGAGCTACCCAGCGTTAGCTTGGTGCTGACTAATGAACCGTGAAATAAATTAGAGCCTGGTCGTGCTTTTAGCCGTTAAATGTAGGTCAAATTATGGCCGCACCGTTATTGCTAACGGTTTGACAATTTGGAGTGTGAACGCTTAGCTAACGTTACTGTCTGACTGACGTTACTTCCAGTCTGTTCTTCAGCCTTTGGACATGAACGGTGGAGTCCGTATAAAATGAAATATCTCGCGAACTGCTATGTGTCTAGTCACATGTGTTCTGTTTTAACATAACCAATGTTTGTGTACACCTGATAGTTTTAGAAGGGGGTAAAGGTGGACAGCTGTGGTCCATGTATGTTCTCTGTGATCTTTTGTTTTTGCAGATCGTGGTCCTCCTCCTGCTGTGGATCTGACTCAATGCAACACCTGTAGCAGATGGTTCTTACCTAAAGTCCTGGTAAAGAAATATATGACTGTTGTATTATTACTTCAAAGAACAGTACAGTTTTCTAATGAGAAGGCCCATTTCATGTTCATCTAAAATGTGAGACTAGTTGGTTAGCAAGTGTTTTGCTAAAAAAACACATTTCACACAATATTTTCAGCTAGCTGCATGTCAGCTGTTAGCTGACATCGCCAGTCTTTATATGGAGGGTTTTCACAAAGTAGTAAAGCCTTTCACTTAAGCTAACGTGTAGGATTTTAGACTACATAATTTAAAACCCGGACCAAGGATCTGCTGTTGTGCTAAAATGTATTGTCAAACTTAAATCTAGGAGTGCAGATTGTAGATATTGGTTGTTTGCTATGTAATGGAATATAAATATGTTACAGAGTAATCAAACCCAAAAAACAAATGCTATGTTTGTGCACTTGAAGCACTGTTGAGAGTACTTACATCTGCTAGTTACATAATAGCATTTTTTACACAGGATTGTATTTTATATTAGTCATAGACATAGATCTAGACAAATATAATGCATATGTTTATTAATACCACTATATTTGCTTGCATCATTACGTTCCGTATTTTGCTGACATGACTAAAACATAATACATGTGTTTTATCACATCAAACCTACAATGATTTCCATAAGTTAATGAAACATATTGTTAACCGGTGATGCCAATACACACATTTGTGCACTTTCACAAGCCTTATCCTGATTAGTTGTCAACTGATTACAACAATGTGTGATGCATTTATTGGCATGTGTGTATTTCTCGCGTGCCTGTGTCTCCATTAGGAGGTTTGATAAAATTGGATGCAACATTCAGGATATTACTGGGATCCTTAACGGTACTCAAACAACTTTGTGGTTTGTAGCTCGATTTAAAAAAAAAAAAAGATTTGCTGGCATTCTTTACTTTCCATCTGTCACAGAAATCACATATGCCTCTTTTTAATAACAACAAAAGATCATTTTGGAATTGTGATTGGAAAAAAAATTAAAAGGCAGATGACTTAATATGAAGGCCCAGACCTCAAATGTTGGCAAAAAAATAAATCAGAATCGGTTTTATTGGCCATGTGTGTTTACACTCACATGGAGTTTATCTCCGGGTATACGTTGCTCTTACACACAATATACAATAAACAAGATACATATTAAAAAAAGACTTTAAGGACAACGGAGACAAGAGACAATTAAAGACAAGAGAAGTCAAAAAAAGTGCAACTCGTGCAGATGGAAGAGTCTGGTTAATTGTTCATCAGAGTGACGGGCAGTGAAAAGAAGCTGTACCTGTGTCTGGTGGTTTTGGCGTACAGTGCTCTGTAGCGCCTACCAGAGGGCAGGAGTTGGAACAGCTTTTGTCCAGGGTGTGAGGGAGTGTGAGGGGTCTGCAGTGATCCATTACATTTGTGTAGTTTTTGCGTCTTGTGCATCTTTTTTTTCCCTCCCCTCAGGTAAAGCATGCTAAAATCTGCCAAAAGTCAGCCACCAAAAAGAGGAAGGTTTTTGACTCCAGTCGCCAGAGAGCTGAGGGTACCGACATCCCCACGCTCAAACCCATCAAACCAAAGGTAAGACGTCTCGGGATGGTGGCGGATATCAAACTGACAAAAACTGCTCAAAGTTGTACATCTCAGTGTGGAATCTCTGTCCGAAAATACCTGTAACCTCCTTTGAATATGTCAAATTCAGCCTAAATGAATGTAGAACCTTTAATTGTATTTCAGTCACAAAGTTCATCTTCTACAGCGAAAGTAAGTTGATTCATCTTTTTTTTCAATTTGTCCTTTCTTTCTGTGTGCATTAGTTTTTAGTGGCACAGTTAATCCGCTGAAGCCCAAGTTGCATTCACTCACTGTTTCTGGCTTTATAAATACTGGTTTTCCCACTTTGAGCCATTGGCCATTGGCTTAAATAGTCTGGAGGCGTGTCACTGTCAACTGACTCATACTTGTGGTTTAAAAAAAAGGAAACACTGAATCTGTGGAATTTTTTTCTTACGACCAAAAAAACTTCATAGTAGCCCTAACTACATTTTCTCCAACCATTACTGTTTTTTGACAGTATTACCCTCTACTTTCTCAAGCTGCAGTAATTCTTCTGAAGTTCAACTCTTTCTCTTCGACCATTCACCTGTAAGAATATAAAAATTATGGCATGGCCATCGTAGAGGTTGTCATAACTCCCAAGGCATTTAAAGTAGCTTAGTGTAGCGTTTACGTCTCCTCGGCTCTATCTGTCGGGACGGAGATCCTCCAATTACACCAACACAAGACACACGCACACAAACACAAACACAGAGCTAGCATCCAGAGCAGAGGCAGAGAGGCTGCGATAGAGACACTGAAGTGAACCAGGTGAAATGAACCACATTAAACACTTTGCTTGTTAGTGAGTTGAAAGCCCATACATCTGTTCAATAAGCATGAACGTGCTCACGAAAATTGAAAGCTAGTTCAATCCGCCTTGCCCGCAGTCTCTCACTCACAGCCTGGAAGCTCAGCCAAAACAAACCCAATTACTTAGTCATGAAAAGGAGTTGATAAAAGTAGCTCCTTATTGTAATAAAATCATAAAGACACCATCGTAGTTCACCGACACACTTGGAAAGAAAGAACTGAGCTGTGATTACAATCTGCAACCTCTCCACGAGGTGTCACTAAATCTCACACTCTGTTCCTTTCAAGTTATTCGGAGTAACCAAGATTTGCTGATCTTTGTGATTGTAATTGTCCGCAGTTAATTATAGTCCCCACTAGCAATTATGAAGTGTGTGTGTGGGTGGGTGGGTGTGGTGTGGTGTGGTGTGTGTGTGTGTGTGTTTCTTCTTTCTATGGTCTTTGCTTCAACTCACTCTGGAAAACAGTACTGGGGTGAACAGGACATCCCAGTACACAGGTTGCTTTGGGATTATTTCTGTACCACACACAATGTGGCACTTTGGAAGTACTTCATTTGAAGCCCATAATTATAAAATGGTTGATTTATGTGTCAGAATACACAATTATATTACAATGTATCTCCAAGTCAAGGTCTTAAGGAATATACTGTAACTTGTGGATGGTTAGATGGAATAAAGAAAAATTAGCTTCAGTTCTCAAAAAATCATTTTTGTTTGTCAGGCACACTGGAAAACTAACTGTATCTGAGGAAGTAGGAAGTCAGCACCAGCAGGGTTAGCATGTTGCCGCAGAAACAGGCCACGGGACACCGAGTGAACTACTTCTGTCAGAACACATTAGCTTTTGATATTACTCAGACTGCCATAATGGGAAAAAATAGGAGGGTTATGAGAGTCGGAAGCTGCAAATATTACAACCACAAATTCAATTATAGGACTTTCCAGACTTAAATAACAACATAATTGTTTTGCTCAAGGTACAGTTTCAGACTATAGCTGGCTTTTGGGGTCCTGGTGGCACAGTAGCATGTTCTAACTTTTAGAGGGAGTAAAGAGAGACACTTGGGTGACCTTCATTTCAAAACAACCAGTTTTCAGTGTGCACATAAATAATAAGGACACATTCAGTTCAAGTAGTAACAACGCTCTCTGAACAGCTGTCTACGGTTGTGGTAAAAAACAAAACAAGCTGGTGTAACAGTGCATCTTGTCTGTGTCGCCTCCTGCCAGGCAGAGCCTCCTAAGAAGCCATCCAACTGGCGCAAAAAACATGAGGACTTCATCGCTGCCATCCGGGCTGCCAAGGTCGTCAGTCAGGTCATGAAGGAAGGCGGACCATTACCCCCACCTCCTCCTCCTACTTATGACCCAGGTAATGCATAGCTCCTTGCAGAGTGGAACTATGCAAGAAAACAAACTTTGACTGATTACTGTTTACTGTTAAGTAACTTCATAATGAACAAATTACCTCCTTACCAGCGGGTTTGAGCAATGTTCTTTGACAGGTGAAACTAGAAACATTACTGACAAATAATGAAGATGTGCTGGAAATGTTTTTGCCTCCAGAATGTCGAATCAAAAATGAAAATGTTTACAGTTGCAGGGGGAAATAAAAACACACGTACAAGACAGACCTTCCTCATTGAGCAGTACTGACAAGTGTCCTTGTATACTGGGTTTATGTCACTCGAGTGGTTTGATGTGTGTTTTCTCACTCACCTGTTTTGTCTTCAGACTATGTCCAGTGCCCTTACTGTCAGCGGAGGTTCAACCAGGCTGCAGCTGACAGACACATGAAGTTCTGCCAGGAGCAAAAGGCCCGAATGCCCACCAAGGCCAAGTTAGGAGATGCGAAGAAGCCTCCCGGTCGCACACCGGTGAACACATGCACACATGCTGCACCACTGAATGTTCACAAACAGAACATTTGTGTTTTAGTTGAAGTTTCTACTTTAGCTTTTTTTCAAAATCCAATTTTACATCCTTTATTTCTGATACATTGCTCATGCGGCTTTCATCTTATAAGTACATCAGCTGTTTACCCTCGTCCAGATACTTGGCCAGCCAACTCTCAGTCTTTGGTTATTTACAATTCTTTACAATTTAAGAAGTACAGTTTTTGAATTCACAATAGTTCCTATTCCATTATTACCATTGTTAGACACCTGCTTTGCAGCAGGCGTAGTAGAATTGCCAACAACGGATATGGCATACAGCAGGGTCCATAATGAGAAAACATTGTTGTCCAGTGTGCCTTTAAAAGATATATATATATATATATATATATATATATATATATATATATAGTCCCCTCTTTTTACTCTCTTCCTCAGAGAAGTTAACAACATAATTTTACATCAGTTTGTAAAGACAAACCATACTCCAAGCATTGCACATTATGGTCTGTCCTCCTTGGCCATGCAAACTATAGCTTAGTGATACATGACCTGTGTGTTATATCCCTATTTCTGTGTTTACAAGTAGAGTGACTGTGTTGATGTTTTGCCCCATGACCTCTGTGGCTTATGGTTAGTTGTCTTATGGAGGCCATTTATTTATTTTCCATTGTCTTTCTCTATCAATGCAAGCCTCCTGCTTCTGTAAAGAAAGCTCCCGCTGTGTCAACCATCCCTTCAGCCTCCTCTCGTTTACCCCAGAGAGGCATTGGACAGCCCACTGGTATGGCCACAGCTCTGTTGATCTGTTGTTCTGTATATTTGTGACACTTTTATTATTATTTTTTCAATGAAATTACTCTGGCTTCTCTCTTTTGCTCCAGGGATCCCATCTAGTAAGGTCTCTTCTGCAGGTTCAATGAGAAGTAATCCCTCTGGCCTCACAAGCCCTCCATCAGGGTCAGTGCTCATATAAAGATATTGTTAACACTATGATTGACTTAATTGAAGGCTTCATAAGAATAACAGTTTGCATCTATGAATACAGTGAGGTCTGTCTTTATAAGACGTATCTGTCTTTATAAAACCTTGTTTGTCGTTTTTCTCCTTATGTTTCTCCTCTCAGTCTGGGAAGTAAGACTCGCGGTGTGAGCTCTGGCTACGGCTCTTTGAGGAGCCCTCAGCCGGGCACATCAATCAACAGGAAGAAAGTAGAAACCTACACATCTAGGTAAGCCAGTTCACTAATAGGTTTGTAAAAATAAAAATATATACCAGTAACTACTATAGAGTGGATCTAAACTGTCCTGCCCCCTTGTGCTTTATTGGTGTATTGCATACAGGTCCCATATAAATGACCACAGTCTAGGTTTACGTAGATGATCGTAAAGCTGACACTAACATTACGTTAAAATATGTCACATACATTCACCGTGAAGTGCTTGAACCTTGTAGGAAAGCTCAAACTGACATGCTTACCTGCTGTTAACACAAACCTACTTTCTTCATTTGAAGTTATTTATTTGCATATTGTACTGTCTCATTTTGACCTCAATAATACTTCTAATACAATGCATGATTTAAGCCCCTAATAATCTGTTATCAACAATATCCCCAGATCTGTTTCTAACCTTGCTGTACGGTCATTTTCTTTTTTTTTACTTTCGTAGGAATGATGTTCAAGATGGAGTTGGCAACGGCGGGATGAAGAGCAAGTTCTGTCATGGTTGTGGGGCCAAGTACCCGGTTGAATCAGCCAAATTCTGCTGCGAGTGTGGGATCAAGAAGTTGTGTATCTGATGGAGGTCAGGAGATGGAGAAACTAGAAACGTATGGGATGCACTGCTATTCAAACTAGCATTGGAAAGGTTCGGCAAAGCTAATCAGTCTTTGTGTTCACGCTTGTGGGTCGAATTTCACGCCAGTAAATTGGTGTAATCGTCGGCAGACGACCATGCGGTCGGCGTTTTCCTTCCTCATGGCCGTTTAGCCTTCATGGAATTTGCTGGTCCTTGTGACATTATAGAACATTTTTAGGTGCTTCCTGCTATATAGTAAACAATTTTGGATTCGTACACATTCTGCCATTTACATGACATAAGTATAATAACCCTAATCTACAATACATTTTGCATTTAGTCACTACGATTACTGTTTCTTATGGCTGACTGATTTCGGTGGCAAAACTGATCTGGTATAAAGTTATGTTGAACTGCGTTCAGGTTGATGATATTAGCTGATGTGGCTATTGATAGAGGAACAACCTCTGCGGCTCATTCATTTTAGTTAACCTCCTTCTTACTGCCTGACAGCGTCGCAGCTGATTCCATCCACTCATACACAAAAACATTATTGCCGTGAAACTAGCGGGATTAACGGCTGGGAATGAGAGATGAAACTGTTTTAGTCATGGGACTGTCTGTATTATGACATAAACATAATGTTATTGCCGCTGGACAATAATTAGGTTTAACGAAGTCACTATCAACTGAACGCCATTGCTGCATCCTTAGAAGAGAGTACAGATGAGTAAGAGAGTAGGTCAAATTGAAGAGGTGCGTTGTAAACTGTGACTGAGGAGGAAAAGAACTCGTAGTGGGTGCCTCATTGGAGGGTGGCTGTGATCGCCCCGTATCTCAATCCCCAGTCAACCGTGATCTGAAATGCATTCCTTAATCCCATGTGCGTCTGCTTGCCCAAAAACTAAGTATGTTTCAATTGAAGTGCAATATGATCGACTACTAAAGGAGATAATGTGGTTTTCGAAAAGGAAGTGTGTTGTAATTTTGGAAAGATATCCCCTTGTTTCAACAGGGATCAATCCAAAAATGAACTAGCTGTTAAAATTAGGTCAGCGCTCCCTTTAAGGTCCCTTTTCAGGCACCGTTTGTTTCCAGCTATTTTTAATGTTACTCTCATAGGTCTGATTTTTCTAGACAAATGTAGCATGAAATCCCAACCTGTTTATTCCCCCCATAATTTTATACAATGCAATTAATTATTTATTTTTCTTATTACCTTTTCATTTGAATGAATGCACAATGACTGCTGTTTTGTTAAAGCTTTGTGGAATTAAAATGTTTTTCTCTGGAGTTGTATGAAACCCAACTGCATCTGGTTGTGTTGCAGTTTTTCCCCCCTGATCGTGTTTCTATTCTGTCAGTATTCAGTGCATTTAGGTATTTAGGGTCAATAGTACAGCAACATGACAGACATTTTTATTTCACTTCTTGATAGGACAACACTATTTATGACCCCACAAAGTTCATTTACAGGGAAGACGCTAAGAAGGAAAGAAGGAAAGACCTCTCCTTGAGGTGCGTAATATTCATTAACTGCCACACTCTTAAGAGGGACTAAGTTTGATCATCTATGAGTCCTTTGAGAAGTGAGTTCAAGTTAAATGACAATTATTTCAACAGACTGGACAGGTTTGTTTTTCTGTACTGGCATGTATATCGACCACCAATAAATTGATTTGAAGAAAGATGTGATGGAGTTGTGAGTGTCTATTGAAGAGAGAAGAAGCGGAGCACATTAAAGTGCTATAATAGTTAGTATATACAAAGTCACACACAAGCCTGCTTTAAGATATAAATATATTTTTAATACATATTGTTGGAAAAATAACTATGTATAGTGATCTCTTGCGCACCACAATGTTTTAAAAGAACAGATAACACATCCCCTCAAGGAAGTCCCCATCAGGGCAGCACCCACACACAGTCTCCATTGGTACCTGGAGATGAGACTGAAAACGGGTTTGGACTGGCGGGAAATTCACCATCTCATCCTGTAATGAATTGTTTATCACAGTGTATAAAAGGCAGAAGCTTAGAGACGGACCTCTGAGTGGCAACTGATGCCTAACTGTAAGTGGCAAAGTCTGCTCCTTCTTGCAAGAATACATTACCTGATTAATGATTTCACACTGTGTCGAGTAGAGAAAAACACGTATGCCATGTACTATATATGCAAAAGCGCAAGCTATGATGATGCTTTATATACGGTCGATAACAAGATCAGAAAATAGCTGTTGGAAAAAAAAAGCTGCATGTGGATATTTTTTTTTCATCATTTCTGATACACACAAACGAACAAAAGGCTTATTTAAAAATAATAAAAAACACATTTGGCTCCCCAAACGACAGCCCAACCCTGATAAGGTTAAGCTGGCAGGCAGGCACCATTAATCAAAGCATCAAGTGAATTTGACAGGAAAGCTTTTAGCTGTATCCCAGAACAGTGTGGGTGAGCTAAACTCAGCCACCTGTGGCAGGATGTGCTTTTAACATATCAATCACACTATGATGAATCAACGTGATCATATTTTAAGGAGGGTACCAATGACTTGACATACAGCCTAAAACAACTCCCCAGACAAAAAAGAAATAATAAAGATGTGCCAGGGCTAGTCATTCTACTCTAAAGTGAAAGTAAAACCTTATCGGAGCTTTAATATGTTCTGCTCATGCTTGAGCCGTCATGGCAAAGTGCAAGTAAATGTCATAGCATATGCTCTGCAAACAAATGGCTTGGAAAAATACTTTTAGCTGCATGTTTGTAGCTTACATTTTTATAGTTTACCTTTTAAGAGCTTCAATTGTGCCGTGCATCGTGCACCTTTTTGTCGAGTCTGCAGCCAACAGCTCGACATTCTTCTGCACACAGAGTCCATGTTGGACGACCTTGGGGGTCGATCTTTTCCCGGGGAAACTTTTCTAAAGAATCAGTAGTCACAAACATCCAAAACAGTTGCTAGAGAGACGTACTGGCACTTGAAAGGATGTAGCTTAAATAAAGCAGAAGCGTCCTCTTGCACAATCCAATGAAGCCGTAGTCGAACAGAAGAAGTTCTTTGCTTCACAATGAACTTGAGTTTGCTCTCAGTCGATCAGGATACTGCTCAGCATCTGGTAGCAATTGGTCATGTCCGACAGGATTGCCTCGGCTCTGCAAAGTCTTTTGATCTCCCTCTTACTTCCTATTCTTTGCTTGTTTCTTCTTCGTCTCGTTCTTGTCGTCCTCTTCGACCTCACGTTGGGTCCTTTGGTCTAGTCAATAGAATTCAACACACAAACACAATGTGCGAATTAGTGTTGAGTCCTTATAATACGCTCAGTTTAGCTCTATGATCTCATGAACATCTGTTAAACTATGTTCACACCAAAATTGTTGTGTGGTTAATTTGCACAATTTACGTGGTTGATTTGCTTTTTTGCGGCAGAAAGGGGCGCGGCTTATGTCTGTAAAAACAGTTATTATTTCTGCTTTATACACGTCGGAACATCAAACGCCCTCGTGTCTGGGTTCATGATATTATTTGTATGCACACACACACACACACACACACACACACACACACACACACACACACACACACACACACACACACACACACACACACACACACACACACACACACAGCGTCAGCGCTACTTCAGGCGGACCTGCAGCAGTTTGATTCAGCCACGGCAGGACGGCAGTGATGACGGGCGCAGCATCTCAACGCTGATTGGCTCTCGCAACTGTGTCATGCACATTTTTCGCCAGAGTTGGAAAATTTCAACTCGCGCAAATGAGGCAATTTTTTTTGCAGCACAGCATTATTGTGTTATTTGCATCATTTGCGCCGTTCACGCCAGCCGACTTTGCGCTCAATCTACGAAAAATGTTTTGGCGCTAAATCCTAACATGATGTGCTCTATGACTGCAATACTCATCTTATTGTCTTATTGATGCTTATTTATCCCATATCAATACAAAGTGAAACAAGGCTTCCTCCAAAGTCTGTCTCATACAAATTAAAGTCTGACCTCGGACAACCCTTAGGTAATCACATACCATTCTGCTTTTACCGTAGAGGGCTTGATCAAAGTTCAAAGTACAGTGTATTTGTTAAATGCAAAGGGAAGCTGTAAAAAAGTTCCAATCAAACTATGTGAGTCAGTATCTTAAACATGTACTGGTCTGGTGAAGCCTGAGGCTCTGAAGAGGCTCAGGTTTGCTCCGCTGTATGACTCAGACTTCAACTATGAGCCTGAATCACCGCATCAGATTTTGATCTGACAGCGTTAAAAACAAAATGCAGATCAATTAAACATAATTCATCCAGTGGTAAAGAGGGTGTGGGTTGACACTGAATTTTGGGTTGAAATATAAATTTCAGTTCCAACATGTTGCATTTATACTGCATCCTAATACGCTTTGATTGTCGTGCACAAAGAAGCATAATGTGTCCTCATCTCTGCCTGGCACCAAGTGAACTTGCGTAAAATAGTCCTGTTTGGATACACTCACACAGCCAATAGGCTGTAAAGCGTATCACTGAGTCACCCGCCATGTGGAAAAGAACAATATATCCTGCCAACATTTCCTGTCCTTCAAATATGTCAGTTAAATGTGCCAAACCAAATTACCACACAAAGAAACAGTTTCCTAGGTTGGTCACTCTGCAGCTGCCCCTTCCAAAAACACCATTCATTATTTACATTTACATTTTCAACAACAGAATGTGTCTGGACTCACTGGTTTCTCCAGACAAGGGCACCGTATGGAGTTTAGGACGGACGTGATCAGGCCATTTGTTTGGGATATGTTCAAATTCTTCATTTTGCAGGTTAGGATGTGCAAGATGCTCACAATAACCTGCTGAATAGAGGCATATGAGTCGGTGTATCAGTCACACGGTGAGAACAGTTCTTCATGCTGTTGGCTCGGCTGATGTTGGGTACTCTTTGCTGATGTACGGACGTTCCTTTCAGAAAATCCTTTTGACAAACGTGTTGAATGGGAGTCATATCTGGGTTTTCTGGTCGTCTGGTCATTAATGTACTTTTACTTCAACGTTCAACAAGCAATTCCCTCACAACATACGTTACGTTTTACGGTCATTAGTATAGTTTTTTTTTTTAATATTCAATAGAATGATCACTAAATCAAAAAGAAACGACAGAACAGGTAAAAACAGATTAGCTGTCACTCACCACGTTTTCTGACATGCAGTGATGTTGCTTTTGTCTCAGGGCTGGGCAGGTTGAGTTATGCAGCAAGGTTGCGATACTCCTATTCTTGAATGGAGAAAAGCATTACAGGGGTACATATTTGCAATATAGAAAAAAAAATATATAGAAAAAAGCTGCTTTCAAATCATGCTTTTAGGTTATTTTTATATTACAGTTTTTTTCAGGCGCTACCAAGCGTTTGTCCAACCAGTGGTCACATTTTCAAAACTCTAAACACAATTAGCACAGCATTGGTCTTTTGTGGCCATTCCAGCCACACATTTCATGCTGTTTTCAAACAATATGCACTCAGTGAACACATTTCCACAATGCTTACATTTTCTCAACACACAAGCTATACCTCTCAACTAAATTATGGATTGTTTTTGTATTATTATTATTAATATTCAAAACTTTAGATACAGTCTAAAAATCTATTCTGCAATGATATCAGTCGTAAAACAATACATCTTAGCTGATAATAAACAAACAATTGAATAATAATAAGTATTGCATTTGACATGGATTGTTTCTATTCTCACTTGACATGTCAATGAGGCCATACAGTGATGCATATGTTGAATGTTTTGTCCCTCTAAAGAATGCAACGTCTTCCTCCCTGTGGGGGAAGAGGAAAGCTCCTCACTTATGATCAAGAGCTTGCCATTGTAAAAATGGTTGTTGCAAATAAAGTAATAAAACTGCATGAAATTCAAAGTAGAATTGTGGCGGACCATGAGATATTTGACAATATGGATAGCATCAGCCTCACAACCATCACACGGACATTGTTTAAACACAGTTCGCTTTGAGAGGGACAGTGAGAGAGTCAAGGAGCTACGATGACAATATGTCCAGGTATAGTGTATATTCTATTCAATGTGCAGTTTAAGTCATGGATGATGGCTGCAGGGACATCACAGTTAATGATTGTCAAGGAAGGATCCAACATTCCAAGCGGTTTTATCCCAGGTGCATCGCCTTGGATAATATCAGATGTGATGTTGATGAAAACATGTACCTTAACCCTGAAGATTGAAGAGATTAGATACAGGAATGTTGTGCTTTTTTTAGTATCATACTGTAAACAGAATTCATACTGTACCTCCTGTAGTAAACAGTAAAGGGAAAAAAAACATATTTGCTTTTTACTGGAATGCTTTTGAATGTGAACAGTACATTTGGACATACAGTTCCCAACCAAGACATTTAGTGTAAAAACAGTGGATTTTATGTTTTGTATGCAAATACCTGTAAAAATGAAACATAAAAGTCTATGCAGTTTTTGTAATGTCAGCAATAGACAGTATTTTGAAACCTGGTGTAGTTTGATTGACTGCAGGGACCTTTTGAAGTGAAAACCAGAGTTATTCTTTGACAGAATAATTTCATTTTGAGTCAGATTTTCAGTGTTTTGGTAAAGTTAGTAAAATTATCCATTTCACCAATTGTGGTTTGTAGGTGTGAGTCTGTGTTAAGAGTTTAGAAAAAAATATCTGAAGTATGGATAAGCGCTTGTTAGCGATTGAAAAAAACTGTAATTAATCTTTTAAAATCCAAATTGTAAAATATTTACAATTTAGGCTTATGCATGTTGCACCCATCAAAAGGGTTCTCCTCACAGCAAACAGTTTAAAAAACAATACATAAAAAAAATAAATACAAATTTAACTTCTTTTGGACAGTGTCGAGCAAAAGCACTCTTCTCAAATGTAATTACTTATTTTACATAATGGTTCCACAGTAATATTTTGAGCAACTGTCTGAACTTTGAATATTACACAATGAACACTTTCCAAAGAACACTAATTCAGTTACTGACAGGAATTGTGAGCTGGCTGTCTGACAAATATCAGATAACTGAAAGTGTTGTTTCTTTTTCCTGCCGAAACGTGTTCAGCCCGGCTGTATTCCTTGTATGCCTGGCTGCACATTTCCTAACTGAAACCTCCAAATAATATGACAGAGGATGCACAAAAATGACATCTAATACCTAATATTAGGTTGCAGATGCTTTTTTATAACACACATCTCCACTGGCGCAGCCCTTTTTGAAGTGCTGCTTTAACTTGTCGGCTTCTCTTTACTATTTGTCCATCTTCTCCTTAGTGATTACATTCCCTAAGAAAAATCCTCGACATATGATAGCTGAAAATGTAAAGTCAGATATATAAGGAATAAAGCCGGGGTTGTGTAATTCCCGAAAAGGTCAATTTACAGCCAATTTATTCTGTGCTCAATGACTGTGATGCATCCATTTTTCAGATGGGATTGATCCGTTGTTCTGTCGTTTCCTGCCTGTAATGCTTCTTCTGTAGGACTGTAAATGTGTATTGATCTCGTGAACAGCATTGTAAAACACATATCAAATGAATATAATTGGTTTCTTACTGTGTTGTTGATATCCGTTTGAATGATTATGCTGTAATCGTCTCGAACTTCTTTGTGAGGCCTTTTGCTGTCACAGGACAGAGATAGAGGTAGAAGCAGAAGAGCAAGGAGACTGATGCAGAGAAGAGGCTGAGAGTTTATAGTGTGAGAGTTACGGGGGGGGGGGGGGGGGGGAGAGACAGCGACGTCAGTCAACTAATCCAAAACAAATTGGCATGTAGCACAGTTCAACATTTTCATGGGAGGAACTGCAATAACACGTGGGCTTAAACATCCATTTACTTACAACAGCTAAAGAGAATTTACAATGTTTTTCATTTAGTCAAGGACCTTTCAAGATCATGTCCAGTGGCCTTGCATCTATTTTTCAAGTTGAAAACTAAGTCAACCCCTTGGCTCTCTTCCCATAGTAAGCCTATGACAACTATCCCGACCCTCACCACGGCCTCTCCAGTGGCAGTTTTCAGAACTATGGCATGACAACCGATAATGCAGCATAAGATCAAGCTCCACATCGTCAGGAGTTGTTGGATGATCCCATTTTACCCAGATGGGCTGTTTGGAGCGCTCCTCCAGGGCGCCACGGTTTGGACACATGGATCTGAACTTTGGCGCTGGCTTGCGTTTTCAGCACCACGGTCAGCACCGGCCCTTTGGAGGCAGCCTCATAGGCTGTAGGGAACGAGCAGTCGATTCACGCAAGGGGACGGAGGAGACTACAAGCGGGCCGTAAACTATGTCAACACCTGCTTACTGGGCACAACCAGCTATCCATAAATGCGGCCACCACAATGGCTGCAGTCTCAAGATTTAGGTGGATAATGGGGAAATCGTCCGACCCTTCAAATAAACTGTCCGGAGCTGTCCGCAGTACTGAAAGTGCTGAAGCACGTTGCTCTTCAGTCTACAAACAGACATGACAGCAGAAGTGTACATCGACCACCTGGGAAGCATACGCTAAGCCTGGCAGCTGTAAGCAGCCAGGAGCCTTCTGCTGTGGCCACACGGACAATATACTCTCCATCTATAGTCCCATGCAGCAGACACTCGCTGAGTTGTGTTTCACTCTTTGTGGGAAAATGCAAAACGCTCATTGTGAACAATGGTGGCACCAGAACGCACAAATGTGTCGCGGTTCCCGAGCATAGTGCGGCTGCTGGTGGGGAAGCAGTGGTGGTGCCAAGAGAAGGACCGGTGGACTGCGGGATCCTGAACCTACTGGGTAATTTAACTGTATTTAGCTTGTCATAAGCAGACATGCATGCAAACATTGATAATACAATACTTTTAAAAATTACATTTTTGACCTTTTTGACATTTTGTGAGTAGAACTTTATTCTTTCATCGAACTTAGAAAACATGAGCGTTGAATAAAAAAAAGGTGTATTCCGTATGATCGCCACCCCCAAAACAAATTTCTTTCTTTAGTGATTTCCCCTGAATCCTTTCAGGTCTAAATGCTTTCTTCCTGGACCTACATGAACTAGTTCAGTTCATAGTTCATAATTAAAAATCTTGAACTAAGTTCACAGCTCCAAAAAATGAACTAGTTCTGTTATTTTTTTCAATATGTTGCAGCTATAATTGAAATCTCTCTCTGTCTGCAATACCGCTCTTGGCCTCTACACAACTCAGCGCTCTCACACTCTCCATGACAAAGACGTCAACAACAACAGAACGTTTTATGTTTACGTTTATGTTTCTGGCAGACGATGTTCCCAACCAGCTGCATTCAGGGTCCAGCTGAGCTCGGCGTACATAGTCTTGTTCTCAACTACATTTAACTTCCCTGTTATATGCTTTTGCAAAAAAACGTAAGCACATTTTTTTTCTTTCAAAATTCCAAAAATTCCCCAGCCAAAATTCCCGTGGAAAGTTTAGAGAAAGTTTCCGGAAATTTACCGGAAACTTTCCGCCCCTTTGCAAACCTACTTAGATCCCATGCCGTATGCCAATGCGCTTTTGTTAGCCTACCTTCAAACGCTGGTAAAGATTGAACATCCTCGGTGTGTCACTATTGAGCAGATAGATAAACTTGCCTTTCTACTACAAAGGATGAAAACGTAGCAACTTTACATTCAAAATCTTAATTTCTACATAAAGTCTTAACAAACTTCATATTCGGACGAGAATAATTTCTCTCGAGGGTTTCCACCCCTCGCCTAATCGAAATGTGGCAGACGAACTCACAAACTCAGCGCCAAGTGCATACTTTGTCTCAGTATGTTGTACACACACAGTATGTTGTGCACTACATGAGGCAGACACAGCAGCCTTTCATTCGCGATAGGCCTGGGTCTGTGTAAACAACGTTTGTCTAACTGGCCGTGTGACGTCATCACACAAGTTTACAGTGCAGTGGGAGTGTAGCCTCCAATGCAAGAATTCATTTAATTGTTGTTCTATGGGCGACTGACCCGGTCGTCTATGAGTTGGTTGCAATGGAAAAACAAGTACTATTATAAGATATAGTTATATACATTGAAAATATGTTCTAAACTTTAAAAAAAAAAAAAAGAAGCTGTCTGCTGGTATAAGTGGTTGCCTACTTTTATCAGAACAACATCCAGTTCAACCTTGTGTAACTAAGTAAAAAGTCAGCGTCACAGAATAGATATGTTATCAAGTCGCACTTAAATCACACACATAGTGACTTTGAGACATGACGCTAACTTGACATTGGAACAATCATTCCTCATTGCATCAGTACATCACTTTCTGCACTACAGCAGTACCAGCTGCGCCCTCGCGGCCTCTCTTCTCTCTACAGCCATGTGATCCACACACCGCTACCGAGCTCACATAGCCCCATCTCCTCTCTCTCACAGTGCTCTGTCTCAGATTGTGTCTCAGATTGTAGTTGTCATGTATATGCATCCATAAACTAGTGTAAACGGTCAGGGCTCGGAGTGGAAGGACCCTCTCGTTGGACATCTCCGAGACTGTGTTTCCAGACCGGCCCTGGGATTTAGGTGGGTTGTTGTGCCCCGAGCGTGAGCTTTAAAGGTCATCGTCTCGTCAACAATGCTGTTTGGGCGGGACTCTTTTTGTTGCTGTGTAATCACCAGTCATATCTATACAACCACTGTGATTATGATATAATTGTCGACACGATTACCAAATTGCTTACAGGAGCACAAAGTTCTTCATAGAACGATACCTTTTAAAAACCATGGCACCCATACATGGATATTTTTTACTTGTTTTTACAAATAAAACATATAAATCACAATAAAATATATTGATGTTATACACCAAATTAAACACCAAAGCCTTTGCTCCAAGAATCAGTCAGCTATTTAAAAAAACAGAAAGAAAGATAATCATAAAAGAATAAAGCAAAAAACAACAACAACAAATCAGCCCAAAATCAGCATGTTTCTAGAACCAGCAACCCTTAACTTGGTGCTATCAGAAAAATCCTGATGTCCAGAAGCAAGACAATTCCACACAGATTACATGCATGCCTTCAAAATCCTTCCACCTCAAAGAACCAGGGAGATATGAGCAAAAGAACACAGAAAAATGAATCACTTTATTTGCAGTATTTGCTGTACAATTAGCAAATACTGCTTACCTTTGTTGATAAGTCTTAATGTGTGTGCTTGTTTTGTTTTAAATTTAAATATTGGTTGTTTTATAAATTAAAAGAAAAAAACATCTGAATTTTTTTTTTTTCTTCTCCAAATGTGACCAAATGTGAGCCCTCGCCTGACTTTTTTCTGTACTAAATCCTCTCTAACTTTGTTCTGCTTCACTTTATCAAAGTAAAACAATGCAAAAATTATGTTAAAACTTTGAGGTAGGATTTGGGATAATTTAAAAGCTTACGAATGCATCATCCATCCATCCATTATCTTATCCTCATTTAGGGTCGCGGGGCGCTGGAGCCGATCCCAGCTGTCAAGGGGCAAGGCAGGGTTCACCCTGGACGAGTCTCCAGTCCATCACAGGGCAGACATATAGACAGACAAACATTCACACTCACATTCACACCTACGGGCAATTTAGAGTCCCATTAGCCTATGTAGCATGTCTTTGGACTGTTGGAGGAAGCCGGAAAACCCGGAGAGAACCCACGCTGCCACGGGGAGAACATGCAAACTCCACACAGAAGGACCTGCAGACCAGTATCCGAACCCCGCCCCCGCCCGGGATCCGAACCACAGACCCTCTTGCTGTGAGGCGTCAGTGCTGGCCACTCCACCACCGTGCAGCAGTTTACGCTTAACCAGTAACACTTAGACTGATATTTACACATCTGAGCAAAACCTAACATTATACTTGTTTATTAACTCCAAGATTATTCAAATAGCTCTAGTGGTCGCAGAGACACAGCCATTTTAGTTTGTATGTCATTTTCAAGCAGAAACCTAAAAAGAGGCTCGGTGTTTATTAATTCTGCTCTCAACGTGCACCAGATTCATGACTTGAGACCTGATTTGGACTTGCAGCTCGACGAATTGAGACTATGACTTGCAAAAAAAATGGCTTGTGAGCATCTCTGTCCTACAACTAGAAGTAGCCACACGGTGACCAACCACAAGCTCATAATACTGTTATTCACACATGGAAATACACAAAATCCCCAAAATATAACCGCCAATTATATTACTGAAACACGATTCTTTATTATTACTTTTTTTTCCCTCACTTTATTATTATTATTATTACTTGTCACCTAAGTTAAACAAAACGTTATGCAGTAACTATAGTTATTTTTGACATGTTAGTATTAGTATTTTCGCATGAATCATCTGAATGTAACCTGTTTTTGACGTTACTACATTACGTCGATTTAAACACAGTCCCACCCGAGTCGGTGATTCCTGTAAACCAGTAGCCAGCTCCCGTAAATCCAAAAAAAAACTTTCAGTTTCCTTCTGACTGGCAGATAGGAAGTTATTCATACGGAATTCCCCCTTTTGGAAAACCCTTTACGTCTCTAACATTCAGTAAATCAGCGAGTCGCTCCGCGCAGAAGCCGAGCGGACGGTGCGAGTGTTGTCGGCTCTCGGTAAGTTGAAAACAGATCACTCCGCCGCTGCTGCAGACTCTGCATGTGGGCTTCATCCGTCCCGCTTAACACTGGCCCGACTTCGACTTTAAATTCGGCTTAAATTTGGTGTGTTTCACGTAAAATGGATATCGGCGCTTCACCACTTCGGTCACCTGAGTTAACCTCCGCCACGTCGTACGCAAATGACTTACCATTGGTCATTCTTCATTTATATTCACCGCAAGCCAGAAGTGAACAGTGACTTATTCTCGCGCGTCTTCATTGCTGCTCAGATGGTCAATTTGTCAGATTTTTTTTTTTTTTATCTTCTCCCTTCCGAAACGTGAAGGTCCTCTCACTATTTCCCGCGGTTCCGGGGGTGGTTTTTGAAGCACAGGGATTAACGTTACAGTCCTTTCCCACGTCCTGCGTAACGCATGGCATGTGATTTGACTTCCGTCCTCACCACCAGCAGAGGTTTCACTTTCCTCCCAGATGAAATAACGTGGAAAATTTTGACGTTTCAACGTAAAAAAAAAAAAGATTTTTTAATGGATGTCCCTGTCCTTTATGCACTCACGTGGTGGGCCGTTTTTCCGCATGCACTTATTTACAACGTAGGGTCAAATATCTTCTATATAAAAGAGCCTGTTATGCACCATTAAATATGCACAGCTCCGCAGACTATGTTCTAATTTGGCAAAACCCTGCCTAGTATACACACACCCAGGTGAACACGTGTTGACAGTAGGGGTTCCCGGAGTTGTCCCAGAGTGTTTCCAACAGTTGTGGTTCTGGGATTTTTTTTTTATAAACGTGTCTGTTTCTGTGAATAAAAAGGCTCTGTACTCATTTTCACTGTGCTTTCTGTGTACATTTCTGGTCTCGGCCTCCTTTGTTCGCTAAAGCAGCACACGTATGCTGTCATTGTGAATGAGAGCATAGGCTGTGTGTTCTTGGTTCTTTGCAATAGTTTGGAGCAGGCATTCGTAAATGACGATGAATAGTGTGGTATGTGTCTACATAATTACTGTCGCTTCATTTGGCAAAAGAGCCGCTACCTGTGTATCATGAAGCATCAGTGTTCTGCTGGCTTTAAATATATATATTATATATTGTCTTACAGCTTTGGAGCCCGCAGTAATGAAAGAGATCCATCAGATTATGACTGTGGTATCCTGAAGCATTATGACCGTGGGACCTGGAACGGAAACCCAGGGTAACCACAACAAAATCAATCAAACAAACAGACGATGTTTCACAGCAAGATCACTCTTGTTTCCTGGTGCGTCGTGATTCACTTACAAACTATGTGTGCCGTTTACTGAGATCAGAGGTGTTTGAATCTCTACTTTCACTTTGATTGTCTTGGGTTGTCATTTGTCTGCTAATGCAAACTTTCCTCTGTTCCACCTGTTCTTTCCATTTCATGTATCCCTCTGTGATGTTCAGCGTACATATCAAACATCGGAAGAAGTGCCTAAAGCACTGCAAACCCTTTTTGGACCACCGTGGACTTCGAGGTAGGTTGGTTTGCGATGTGCTGGTAGAAATGTAATCAAGTATTTCAAGGTTGTCAAGTAGAGCTTGCATGCTTTGTTCTGTGTTCATAACATGCTTTGTGGTTTTTTTTGTGACACTGTTTATGGTACCTACTGCACAAAGGAAAGCACACACACTGGAATGTGTTTGAAAGATTAGTTTGTGCTGACAACAAATTATCAAACATAAGGCAAATGACAATAAAAGTTGTCGATCTCAACAGGTGGAATATTTAATGCAACCTTGATAGTTAATTATAGTGGTCCATATACTTCTGTGGTATATTAATGCTAATTAACTTTGTTTGCATGGCGTTTTTCTATTGATAAATAGCTGCTGCAGTTGAGTTCAATTGATTTCAGGAATGTATGTGGTTTTGAAAAGGGCCTGGTGTTCTTAAAAAAAAATGTAGTAGTTTTTCTAAAACCAGATGAAAAGTGGTGACGGAGATGTTGATGACTGCTGCTGAACAGGTCAACATGTTGGGAGGAATGTGTGGGAATGGCAGTCTGTGTTTTGCTGTATTGGATCATGAAAAGAGCAGACTAGTATTTTGGCTTGTTTCAGCTCATTTACTTCAAGCATGCATAATGTAACACACAAGCACAAGGTCAAATCTGTTTTTCCTGTCAGCGTTTTTTTCTTCTCAGTGTGATAAAGCATGGATTGATCGTGGGAAGAAGAATCTGTGACTTTGGAGTCAGTTGCCATACAGCAACCCTGATGAACAATCATAGGTGCAGCATACATGGTGGATTACCTAAAGTAATATTTCATCTGTAGGCAAAGTCATTTTGGAATTTATTTATGAGCAACAACTACCTCTGAATATGTTTTTTATCTCAATGTGTCTGTATTTAGGTGATGTTGTAACTACCGCAATGCTTTTATAACTGTTATTTTCTTCAATAAATACCAGGTACAAGTCAATTTTGTGTCACCCGTCTTTGTTAGCCAGGATAATAACACCCCTCTTATTGCTAAATGTATAATAAAAATACATGCTAACTGGACATCCTCCTGTTGCAAATTTGAAATAGTACATTTGAATACTGTGACCTGTTACACTTTTATATATTAAGTGCCTTCAGTCATCTGAACAAAGAGTTTTTGATCATTTTTTAATCAATAACATTTTTTCTCTATATCTAGTGACAAATATTAATAAGGTGTTGCGGCAATGAATAAGGGATTAAATTATTTCTTATCAGCAAAGCATAAAAAGAACAAAGGACACTTTCAAAGCCAATGTTTTATGCACATACCCATGTACCGAAAGCAACTTTTCACTGGCAGACATGAGGGTGTGCCTCTGAAACACATCCAGGAATAGACTGTTGCTTAATATCCTTGAGTAAAAAGCTACATTACTGTGACCATTTCCAGTAAACGTAGTTGCGACACATTTCATGAATGGAAAAGTTTAACAGTTGGAGTGTGAATTAAAAAAAGGGGGCTTTCCTTCTGTGTTGTATTTTAGTACAGAGTCTAATTCTCTGCATCATTCACATGTGTGTGTGCCTTTCAACGACAAGATCAAAAATCACTGCCACTTCACAAAAAAATAAAATCATTCTCATGCTAATTCAAACAAATGGGCGAAATATGTGGTCCAGCATTACATTGTATGGGAGACACGAGAGCAGCGTATGTTTGACACCCCTGCACGAGAGCATTCACTACTTTGTTTCGGCCACAGTTTGGGACGGGCTCTTTTCCACTTGAACATGATAATGACTCCATGCACAAAGCCAAAAACTTAACTGTCCTGCACTAAGCGTTGACCTCCACCTCATCGATCTGAGACGATAAACGGCTCTTATGGCCGCTAATTCGGTGGGGCGATGAGCAGCAAGTCTCTAGAGAGTGTGCGTGTATGTGTGTGTGTGTGTGTGTGTGTGTGTGTGTGTTCTTTTAAATACAGAGATGAGAGGAGCAACAGCTCCACAGTCGCTCATGATCACATTTTTAACTCCACAAACATAAGAATCAATAATAAAAGGTAATATTTTGGTAGCTAGGGTTTAACAGATGGTTTTGTAAACAATCCACTCCCAGTCTTACTGTCTTACTGAGTCTGCTTTTTTTCTAGTATTAATTATAATACATTGGACAAGTTTATGCATGGAGATGAAATAAAAATATCTCTACTCAAACTGAAAACATCCTGGCGTACAGATGATTGACGTTTAATTTTTAAATAAGTTTGCAGACAGGAGATAATATGTACAAAATCGTGATTTCTCCAGAAACGTAGGCCAACTTTTGTCAGATTCATGATTCATGGATTTTGTTTTGTATATTTATACAAGGCGCAGTGGTTGTACTGCATGCTGTATTAACATAGTTGCACTCCATGCATGACCCAATATTACACACATGTATCATTATTAGGATTAGTCCATAAATTATATGTTGATAATCAATTCATTACATTTTTTAAACAATGCCCATAATTTAATGGTTACAGCTTTTTAAATGGGAATATTAGCTTTGTAAATTGTTTATTAAAAGTGCACTTGGTTGACACTTCTCATTAAGTGTAATAACTGCCTATTAGTCATAATTGTAAACTATATACCCAAGAGTTTAATTTAGGGGAAATCTCCCACTTTATTTTAGAGGCTCGGAGATTAAAGTAAATTGTATAAAAGAGAGAGATTTCATTTGAAATGACAAACTTTGACAATTATTTTCAACAACTTACAAACCCTGCCTGACTTACAACATCACAACATAGAAATGTTGTTTAATTTTGAGCATATTATTTATGCATGACACAATGATTAAAATATATATTTTTTAATGATCTGTAAATATTCGTCTCAAGTTACTATTTTTTCTTCAGGAATGACAAACTATTGTTTTAACAGAAACCTGTTTTATTGTTTTGTGAATGTGGAGTTTACAAAAGTAATTTGTTAAGGGCGAATCTTTAAAAACCGAACAAAACAGCACTTTAATCAATGTGTGGCCGTAAGTTGTTTCTTTTTATCCTTTCTCTCCTCAGTTTTACATATTCATGCAGCGACCACGTCCACTTGAACTAAAAGTCCATGGTCACAAGTTTATGTTTTATCAATAGCGAGCTTTTAAGAAAAATCAGCATGCCAGTGAAGTGACTGTATGTGGCAGCACAAAGGGGAACACACAATTACACAATGCTTTACATAAAATATCTCAAGGGATAGACTTTATTGCAGCTATGTTTCATGTGTTACAGCATTAAACACATTTGTAAGGGTCTATTTATAAACTCCTTTCTTAACATGACCTTCAGTGCACACTCATAATTGTGAATATATCACATGCACATACAAGACTCAGGAGTAAAGAGGAACACACAAACAGGATGCACTGTGTTGGCATCTGTAAGCCCTCACGACATACTGTGGGAGAAGAAACATACATTTAGATAAATCTGCAGAAATTGAATGCAGATTAATGCAGATACCCTTGAATCTGGAGACTTTGATCAACTGATTTTGGATCACGAGTCGTATCTCAGGATAGTGACACCATCTAGTGGTTTGTCTTTGAACATGCATGTGGACACAGACACTCCAACATGTGCAGAGAGCGGAAGAAACAGAAGAAACCCAATAATGGAAACTTCTTATAAGATAAAACAGAAAACAGATTCCCCCCATGAAATAAACCCGTTTTTATAAACTCAAATTGACCCTATACTCACTTGAGTTAATATTTCCTCTGACTTTTATTAAGCTTGTAAGAATCAGTTCCGAGTCTGTAAACAGGCTGATAAACAGCAGGCAGAGATATGCAAAATATAAATACTCAATTCATTGGCAATAAAGGAGGGATTTTAGAATGTGTCTTTCAAATTACCTTTTGGCTGCAACGCTATTACAATATGGGATGGTGGAATAACCAAGTGATTTATGTCTGTTTCGTCCATATGTGCAGGATGAAAACAACAAACACAAACAATTCCATAATGACACAGTGCAGGGAAAACAAAACAAAAAGAGAAATCAAACAGGCAGTGAAAGCAGACTGCGAAGCCTCCTGCAGTAAATGAATGGAACTAAAAGACAGATAAATGGTGCTAATCAGCAGCCGGTTTTCCACAGTGTCAGCAGTGCTCTAAAAGCCGTGGCTGCTGGTGCTGAGACGAGTAGAGTGACTGAGATTTCTTGATGAGCATGTTAGAAAACATGGTGTATTTTTCCTCTTTTTTTTTTTAAAGCCCTTTAATGGAGTTTTCACTGAGAGAGCGAACCACTGTTCTTCAAGAACACAATCTCCACAGTTGGAAGCTGCCCAGTACACAGTTGTATCTGCTGGTCAGTGAACAGAAGCAAAACCTTATCTTATCCGATCGTATTCATTTTTACAGTCACAATCGTTTACATGTTGACTGTACTGTTGCGTTATGAGTGCACTGTCATTGTGTATCGGTGCTCTGTCCATTCTTTCTGCTCACAAACTGAGGATGTATTTTGAATGCTTTGAAAGTCAACCATGAAACCCGGTTCCATTATTCAATCCATTCTATTTAAAAGCCACTTTCTCAGCAGGTAAATTACATTTGAGTTTGTGTATTGGGCCCATTTCTCTGCATGTACACTTACACTGATCACGCTGTTTCTTTCAAACTGCTGTTTCTTCCATGACATTGTTATAGGTTAATTTACCAAGAAAAACATGGCAACTGTGCGTATAAGTGACATGCTTTCTTCTTTCACTTGTTCATTGTGTCTTCTTCTCACTCCGTTTCACACACTTTACTTTAATCTACAGAACCAGTTTCTGCTTGCTTATGCGGCTTCTTAGACCTTTTTACCGCTGCTGTATTTCTTCTTTCCCGGAACTATCATAACGTCTTATTCAACACTACAAAACTAATTTTGATGTTAAATATATACATTTGCTGTGCAGCTTACAAAATAAAACAAGATGAAGAGGAAAAGCAAAAAGTGTAAAATGAAACAGAATATCTTTAATTAAAAAAGAAAAGACTTGATCACCGAGAGACCGTCAGATTAAAAAAGGAAACACGACACACTGTGTGCACAATGGCCATAATGCAACATAATGAGGATGTTATAATGCATGCAGAGTGAAGAAAGTGAATTAAGAAAGAGGGAAAGAAATCCACAATCTATTTGAGCCAGCAGAACTCATACACACTATGATATAGCCACAGATACAAAATACTCAACTATTCTTGACCTTGTGAAACCAGATGTGTGAGTGTGTGTGAAAAGTGAAGGTGATAGGGAGCTGGGAAGATGATGGAGTGCAGGTCTGGTGCTATTGTCATCATCATAAGCCAACAGGGATCTGGTTGCCATGGAGTGTGCATGTGTGCAGATGGGGGTGGGGGCGTTGTTGTCGGTGGTATTCCAGGAAAATATCTGTACAAAGTGTCACATGTGGGGAATCATTTCCCACTTGGCCACAAACATCACATCTGTATATGATAACTGGATTTTAGTACTGTTGCAGGATTAAAGTTAGATTGAGGGTTCGGCATGTAGGGTTTTTAGTCATGGTTCAGTTAGGGAAGGCCTCCAGGGAATACACGAGAGCCTCTGTGTTGCTGTGTGTGGAAGGGTTGTTTTTACAAGGAACTAATTGTGCCATGGATGACCTTCTAAGAAACACGTACATGCACACAGCACATACGAGGCTGCATGATGACATACACAAATTGAGGGTGCAATGACGTAGGTGTTTGCTCTGGAGCTCCACTGACAAAAAAAAAATCAACTACACTAAGGAATCTAAACGTTAATATCTCTCCCAACCGCTTCCTATAATGCACCGCCTGAAGATGGCGCTCCATATCCTCGTATGATGGCCATGCTGCGCGCGCACGCATGTGCGTGAGCGAGTGCGAGACAGAGAGCTCCTGTCTGCCTCCTCTCCGGCGGTGTTGCCTCCCCGTCGCTGCAGTGCTTTGCTGCTCCCCTCTCTCTTCCCATCTCTCTTTCTTGCTTTCTTTCTCTCTCGCTTTCGCGCCCAGCGCCTCGCCTCCTCCGACTCCTCCGTCTCCTCTACATCCTCCTCCTCCTCCCCGCGGATGCCTCAGCCTTGCACCCCCGTCCCAGGATCCCGGCAAATGGTCGCCATCCCCGGCAACTCTGGACGCAGCGAAAAGGCGCACCGCTCCGTTGTGATCTGATCTGTGCACACTGCGGGTTGACTTGAGAGAGAGAGAGAGAGAGAGGCGGACCAGGGGCAGAAGGGAAACGAGGGGAAACCGGACTCCGACAGTGGCCAGGATCACACTTCGGTAAGTCATCGCGTTATTTCCCCACAGAGGTTGCGGTGACAGGTCTTCAATCTGCCTGTGTTTGCAGTGGGGTCTTCGTTCCAAAAAAAGTGGAACGTAGTTTCGTAAATTCAAGAAATCTGAACGTGACCTTTTGATTATGCATTGTGGGTGATTTAGGGGAAGCTGCTGCTTTGCCGAGGATGCCGTGCTTCTGATAACAAGCTTGCAGCGAAGTCTTTTTTTTTTAAAAACAAGCGTCCGACTGTGCTCCGATCACCCAGCAGCACACCGCACATATTTGGCTCCAATTGACTGCTGACCCAAATTCACCATCAGTTGTGCGTAAAAGTGCTCCAGATGTGTGGAAAGCCCCGTGTAAACAAAAGGATTTATGGTTGCTCTTCCTCAGATGATGATCGTGTCCATTCACAACCAGAAGTTACATTGTTTTTATATCCTTAAACATATCTGCACAGTGGTTTATGGAATATTATTTATTATTTGGCCAAACAAGCATGCCTCTGGTGGTATAGTGCATAGTATTACACTAATACATCTCATTGTCTGCTGATACCCACCAAGTTGTACGGAATTGCCTTTTAAGATGCTGGAGCATGAGAGGTGATGCAAGGATAAGAGTATGAGTGAGACTCCATACTGTTCCCACAGCCTTACTTCTGGTTTGATCAATACATGTTTGCAGGAGGGGGATTCTGTGCTGGCAGTTTGTCAAGGGCGTACAATATATCCAGCTGATGATGTGGAGGAGAGGAGGAGGAGAGGAGGAAGAGGAGGAGGAGGGGGCTGGGGCTGCTGCTGTGAGGCATGCTGTGGGTACATGTTCAGCCTGGTGCATGTCAGCACTTCTGCAGGTGCGTGATGGGCAGCAGAGGCACAGAGGGGGAAAGGGTAGTGTTATGCTCAGGTCTACAGTATATCACATTAAATCCTATGTCTTTTAGTCAGTGTTGCTTCGAAACTGTACTTCTTTATAGGTTGGGCCGCTTCCTTTGCGGCCAGGTAAGCAGCCAGGGGAATACAACCCCCTCTAATTCCCCTCGAACTGACCTCTGGTGCAGGAAGAGGGACCAGTCACACGCCATGTTCCATTTCTACCAGCACAATATCCACTTTTCCTGGACTTTCAGCGATGCCAGTACATCACTCGCTTTTCCCAAGAGGCACACATCTTCAAGAACTTCAATAGATTTTAAAAATAAAAACATATTGTTAAAGGATGAATAGAATTACAAAAGACCTATCACTGTGGGAACTGTCTCAACAGTTCTCGTGCAATATCTGTCTCCCTCAGAGAGAGAGAGAGACACACACACACACACACACACACACACACACACACACACACACACACACACACACACACACACACACACACACACACACACACACACGCCAACCCCTTTCTAAATTTCCTAAAGATTAGCTTCTTTTATGTCCAGTGAATGTCTCCAGTGGGCATGAAAAGCCTCGTCCTTCATCGCGGACACAGATTAAGCTAATTCACACAGCAGCGCGGGCCTAATGCCTAATCACTATGCTGCGCCTGCAGAACAGAACAGTCTTTTTACTGTGGTAGCCGAGAGAAGGAGAGGAAGACAGGGAGAGAGAGCAAAGGGGGAAAGCTAGCCGCCGGTGCCTATTGATCTGTTGGAGGGGCTACTGGCGGGGATCCACCGGATGGAGTGCTGATGACAGTCCAGGAGCTGCCGGGATGAGCTTGTAGTGCTGATGAAGGGAGGGAAGAGTTTGAATCATAGTTCTCCTCTCTGTAGCGGAGCAGGGTAAGGGAGGATTGGAAAATACTGTAACTGTTATGCAATTCATTTTCAATACAGAGCGAAGGTGGGGTGTGGTTGGGTGTTGATGGCCTCACAGATCAAGCACCATTCTGGGACTGATCAACTTTATCATTCAAGTACGTTTCACCATGATGTAGGCCACTTATTGATATGCGAAATGAGCAAAGATTCAGATCAAGAGAGGTTTGAACTCCTCTTCCAAATGTCCGCTTTGATGTCCGGGTGCTTCGCCAATTGTGTGCTGAAAGGATTGGCATCAAAACCATCTTTCCAAAGGGATAAGTAGCTGTGTCCAGCGCGTACGCTAATGCTTCAGCATACGGTACGATGACTGTGCTAGAGTGACTTTGACAATTGTTAAATTGCTGCGTCAGCAGCTGTGACATTTTTGATCTTCTGATTTGATTATATATATAGGGTTTTATTCTAAAGTTTGCTAATAAGACAGGAATCTTTCAGTGGGATGGGATTATTTCCAATCCTTCGACTTTCACTTGTTCCAGGAATTCTTCTTAATTCATGCGATATGTAAGCCTTCTGAGCAGGGAGACTCTCCGACACCAGCAGTACCTGGAGCACCTGCCAATGAGCAAGTGAATTCATTTCTGTCACGTCCAGGGATTTATTTTCTACATAGAAGCTTAACCTTTGACCTCACCTGAAAGTTGACAACCCAAAAAGTTCTTCCCCACAGTGTCACACTGTACATTTTACCATAGAAAAAAGACCCCACATCCCGATTAAAATACATTTTGATTCAGCAATGTTGAACAAATGACAGCACAGTCTGGCTTCCCAATAGCATATTGTTTTCATTTGTTTGTGGGAACCTAAATATTGGGTTAGATGACTGTTCAAAGTCCACAAATGTCTTTCCTTCAGAGGAGCTATGAGGCCCAGTGGAAAACATGGTACCTCTTTGAGGTGTAACAAGCTCAGAGGCAATATCTGATGCGGCTCATTTGTCAATATGAGTTGGGGGAAAAAAAGCTATAGTCGTGTATGTTTTATTAGCAGTCTAGTCACTGGCTGATATGAAATTCAGCTCTAGTTATGACCTTTTCTCCTAAAACACACAACAATAGTTGTTTCCTATAATGGAGACTTTTCTATTTATTACAACTACTGGCCTGAAAGAAGAAGAAAAAAACAGATTACCACCATCAAGAAGAGTGCATGCTTTGCTTAATGCTTTGATGTCTTTGAGCTCTGTTATATGCTGTATGTTGTTTGTGTTTTCTTCCGTACTTTCACCAAAATGCAATGTGAAGGGGCCTCAGGCTACTGGCTGACATTTGAATCATACTTGCTGATTGCATTGATTGCATATTCTCGGACATAGGGGAGGCGCTAACCGACTCGGTGTGCTCATCAATCAGCCGATTTGATGCTTACGTCGGTGACTAGATGCTTATGAGCTTGTTTAATGACACAAAAACACTGATGTGCCACTGCTAATGGACACTTTTACAATACCCTCATTACTGTGGAATTGTTACAAGATTACACACATGCGTCATTAAACCTGTAATATCACACTTCTTTCCCTTAAGGGTGCTGTGCAGTGCACTCAACATGGCTTTTTTATAGGGATGTCCAGGTCATAGTTTAGATGACAAGCCATAAAGTACTATATCATTGCTTTCTTTGCTACTATTAACCAGAGTGAGAACAGAGGAGGCGGTCAGCGAAGGCAGAGCATACCTTTCTTTCCATTGAAGAGGTAGTGTATTCCACATGTGTGTAGAACATATTTAGTCTTGCTGATTGACATGAAACCGCAGTGAAAAGCAGAGAGGAGGCAAACAGTACCTCTACCTCCATGAAGGTAGGACGGGTGGAATCAAATGTACACCTTAAATATGTGTCTGTAAAGATTGCTGATATGAAAAAACAGAAGTCAATGTGCAAGCTGCCAATTGAATGGTGATTTAAGAAACTATATTGGGTTAATATATTTGTAAATCTGTCTCTGAAAGAGTCCGTGACTCACCGGCCATGAAGCTCACCGCACGTCACCGGAGAACAGTGACGCCGCACCGAGTTGGTTGAGCCTTACTTATTTCTAATTTTATACCCAGGAGCTTTAAGGTGAAATACTGAATCGTGTGGGTTTTTTAAAGCCGATCATACAGAGTATGCCATGTTGGGCCACCATGTTTCTACAGTTGACCAGAACGGACAAATCAAACTCTGGCTCGGGAGCCTTTCGCCCTACTGCGTTACCTGAGCACCACCATAGTGCTGCGACACCCTTTGAAAGGGAGGCGTGAGCGGAGGGGTATTTTGTTGGTCGCAATCTGCAGCTTCAACGCTAGATGCCACAACATGCTACACACTGCTCCTCTTAAGTAGACATCTTCACCTTTGACCAGCAGACACAGCTGCTCGAGCAGGCTTGAAGTGGCGTCATGTCAACTCAGTGTGGTGTATTTATTAGGGAATCCCTTTGTTCAACTAAAAGGTCTGGAGTCAAGGACCTATTTTTCATTACTTGAGTGTCCTTGAGCAGGACATAGTATCCCTCGCAGCTCAAATGATGTCAGTTTGTCGCTGACCTTTTGGCCTCTTTGCGAGGAAGGGGAAGCGATGACAAATGTTCCTGTTGGGGAATCAGTTGAAACAAGTTGATCAAGGAAATGATCGTCATGGGAATAGCACTTAAAATGCAAAACCTTTTAAGATAATATAGACAGGCTTTCTGCTGACATGTTTTTTTTCATGTTCCCGGCACCATAAGTATATCCTTGCCATCTGCTGACCTTTACATTCAATCCAAGAAAGATGGTGAACATTATTTGTAGTTTAGATGTGAAAGGAGTGGACAGTGTCATCTAATTACTGCAGTCCTGTCCTGGAGCTTGCATCTGGCTTAGTTTCCCGGTTTGAACCTGCACCTGCACTTCATATTCCACTGGACCCAAACAGCCGACTTAAAGCCAATCCGGTTGAATGTGAAATTACCTATTGGTGATTGTTTTCCCCACTTTGCGAGAAAGACTTTAAGACTCAAGGCAGTTGTTGAAAAGTCCCCCAATCATATGTCAGGTAGCTTCATGGCATCTTCGACAAAAGTAGGGTCAAGCTCAGGCAGCAGTGAGGGATTCAGCTTTTCTGAAGTCTCCCTGAGTATTTAATCTTCTCATCAGTTCTAAATCACACTTCATCCTTCTTTCACTGCAAAAGAAAGTAAGGAAAGAGAAGAAGAAAAAGTTGTACAGCTTTAACAACGCTTTGGATTTATGACTCGATTTCCACTGATGCCACATGTAGTAAATATATATGGGCTCACAGTACTGGAAGGCGGTAAAAAGTAAAACCAGTCACCAATTGCTGTGTATTGTATATTGTAGTGATAAATGAGAGCAGCTCTTTGAGAAGCGCAGCAGGGGAAGACAACTAGGAAGAGAGAGAGAAATAGAGAGAGAGAGCGAGAGAGAGAGCGAGAGAGAGAGAGAGAGAGAGAAAGGTAGTGATGATGTGTCAGTGTTGGAATGAGTCCAGCAAGGCAGCAATATGTGTGTGTGTGTGTGCGTGTGTGCGTGTGTTTATGTGAGAGCGACAGCCATAGAGAGAGAGAGGGGTCTGTGTGGATGCCTACTAGTGTGTTTCTGCTGCCGATTCTCCTCCCATCTTCTAATGAGCTCACTGCAGATGGGACTCCCTCTGTCAGCCCGCTGCCCTCCTCTCCCTCCTCTCCCTCCTCTACTTCCTCTCCCGCCACGCCATTATCCCCCCCTCTCTCTCTCTTTCGTCTTTAATGCATGGGAAAACAACAGAAGAAAGGAAAAAGGGAATAAATGATGTGATTAAAAAAAAAGAAAAAAAGAAACATGCAGAGACAGGGGGTTAAAAAGCAGGAGAGAGAAAGGGGACTTCACATCAAGGGGTAAAAAAAGATATAGGAGATGAGGTGTGAAGTGGCAAGTGAAAGACAGAGAGTTGGAAAAGGAAGAGCTACTGACAGAGCATGTTGGGGAGTGAGATGCGTTTATAGGCTGTGACGAGAGGAAGAAGCAGATAACGCTGAGTGAGTGACCAGGAAACATCCAAAGCAGGAAAGCGACACCAAGGTGTGAAGGAAAACACGTGACGAAGAAAACCCTGGAATTGCACCACGCTATAGTGTCGAAAATGAAAACGTTGCATATTAAAACCTAATGGTGTGTGTGTAGTGCAGGCCCAACAGTGAGAGCAGTGCCTTTGTGGTTGCCTAGCCATGACATCACCGCTGTGCGCACCACACTGTACTTGCTAAGCTGAATTAATAATTGGCTCAGCTAGCCAGGTCTGCCTGAGTTAATTGCGCATCAAAGAAAAGCCATAGCTGGAGAGCAGATCATCTTGATTTCCCTCGGCGAATATGTAGCCCAAGGTTGGCTCGTGTGTGTGTGTGTGTGTGTGTGTGTGTGTGTGTCTGTGTACACATGTATGCAGTGTTTATTGGCCATTCATCATCTGGGTTCATGTGTCCACAGGCTGGGAGGTCAACGTCTACCCGTTCATTCCTTTTGCATGATTATTGGCTAAAACATTGAATGATGCTTATTGCACGCTGATCTTGCACTGTGGTCCTTTCGGTGTGTGAGAAAGTAATTAGACAGCGTCCGCTATGTCTGATCCGCGTCCAAAAGTGATAAGAGGGGGTGTGCAACAAGTGCCTCAGGTGGAGAGAGAGAGAGAGAGAGAGAGAGAGAGAGAGAGAGAGAGAGAGAGAGAGAGAGAGAGAGAGAGAGAGAGAGAGAGAGAGAGTAATGACATGTTGCGGAGCAGGTAGCGTTGAGGACTATTGTTCTTGGCATCATGTAAAGATCTATGCTGCGGTCTTTGCACCGCAGCATAGATCTTTCTGACTGGTCAAGTGGCAAAGAGCATGTTTGATGGGATATGAACCTGTGTGTGTGTGTGTGTGTGTGTGTGTGTCTCTGTGTGTATGTGTTTGTTTCTTGTCTGTTCTTTTAACGTGCACATCATTGCTTTTCTCTGTCAACACAGGGTCGTTTGCGTGCAGCGCGTGACATCAGGTCCAGTCAGTGTCATCCAACAGTGGCGTTGCAGAGCCAGCCCCTTTCACCCCTGTAGCTCTTGCGCATGTGCTCCGTCAAAAGGCAAGGGGAAATATTAGCGTCTGCAATTTGGACTTTGGCAATGTGTGCGCTCCAACTGCAGCTTTTATTGATTGACACTTTTGGAATACAAATCCAGTTTGAACCAATTTGAAACCTCATCTGTAGTAATGTTCTAAAACATTCAAACGCAACCCACGCCACCTTATCTTAATCTACATTGTAGAAATGACATGCTTCTCTTCATTCGCAGTGCTTTCAGGCAGTTGCATTGAGTAAAATCCTTATCATTATCCATGATTTTTCCATTTGACGTTAACGACTAAATGCTTCCTTCATAGCTGGATTGGTGTTATGGTTATCTGTCCTTCATTGTTTGCTCGTTTTCTCTATTTGCTATCGATGTTCGCGAAAATAACATTAGTTGACATGAGAATGAGTTTGCAATCAGTGAGACAGACATTGCATTTTCATAAATTGAATGAGTTTAATTCCTAATTACCTGCAATAAATTTCCATCGCAAACTAAAAACATATTTTTTGACTAGACCTTGAATAAGGAAGCTAGCGCAGTCGTAGCACTTTAGTAGCACTTAAATGTCTCTTACTGATAGCACTTTGTAGTTTGACTTTATTGAATAAATTGTACTCTCTTGATTCTTGTTGTTCTGAGTTTGTACTCACGGTTGAATGCACTTATTGTAACTTTGGATAAAAGTGTCAGCTAAAGGAAATGTAATGTAATGTAAATATATAATAATATGATATATATATATATATATATATATATATATATATATATATATATATATATATATTCAATTGATGCAATATACCAGAAAGTGTGTGAAACATTCCTCCAATATTCTAAAATGAATGGGTTCGTGTATAAAATATAACCTACTTTCCGTGTATCAGTTACAGTTTTTCTTTAGTTATCTCACTCACAGATCTTGGGTAATCCTTGATTCCTAATCTACACACGCACGCACACACATACACACACACACACACACACACACACACACACACCGGCACACACACACACACAGGCACACACACAGTGGTGTTTCATCTTAAATGCTCGAGGCCAGCCAAGTGGTATGAATGCCACACCCGATGCCCGCGGTCGGATCAGCAGACAGCTCATCAGCAGCACACACCGATCCTTATCAGCTGCTTATTGCTGTGGCTACTTCCACCTGTCAATCAAACCCCCTCACATCCACAGAAAAGGGATTTGATGGAAATGATGGAACGACAGAGACAGAAAGAGATAAGGATCCGACCAATAACGGATCGAGCCACATTATTGTATCGGCGTGGTGTGTGTGCGCGCGTGTGTGTGTGTGTGTGTGTATGGATTTGTGTGTGTTTGTGTCCACCTCGATCAATAGGAGAAGAAAGAAAAAAGGTATTGCGCCAGAGAGTGACATCATAGATCGGAAGCAGCGAAAGGAATAGGGCAACATGAGAGGGAGACAAGACAGAAGGTGAGAGGTGCTGCGAATGGCAGCGCTACACGACATGCTGACTGAACTCGCGGCGACCACCTGTAGCACACGGAGAGTACGATTTGTACGTGGAGATTTCGCTGCGAGTGTTTTCAGCACGTCTGAAAGAAGAGGGGTAGCAGAAATAATGTTTTGACCGCAGGGCTTTTTATTAGGTTGTTTATTGATGTGTGTTGACACAGGAGAGCTGCATCCTCGACCGAGCCTCAGCTCCCGCTGTCCACATTATTCGATTTCATTTCACAGTCCCCGAGCTAACAAAGGCAGGTCTTCTGTCGAGCTACACACTGTGCTTGTTCCGAGTAAAGCGCATATCAGTTTAGGCTGTATGCGCTCTATCCTAATATTCTGCATTTATGCCCAGTTCCTCCTGAGGCATCCTTTGTAATGTATCACGCCTGACAACTAAATATTTTCTTTTAACGTAACAGGTTTCTTCTGTTGGGTGTTTTCAGACTAAAATACAAGTGGACGGTTGTGCTGCAGACAGCCACAGGAACATGAAGTTATTCTGGAGTAAAGAATGATGAAGATGAAGGTGCATGTTTTGTTTTGAAGCTGGTGGTGGGCCATGAATTATATATAAAAGACGTCAGAAAGAGGAATGCTTCATGTTAAGATCTGTGAGTAAGCATGCGGCGCATGCTGGAGCTACTTTGTAATGAAATTCAACAAGCTGGATGGTGGGTATATATAGCATTTGTCTTATTTTACACCAAGCAGTCTACTGTAAGGTGTCAGTGGAGAAAGCTTGTTATTTGTAATCTTCTGCGCAAATACGAATCGTCCTTTTGAATTACTAATCATTTTTACCTTTAACAATGTTCAAATTTCTTCAAATCTCTTACTTTGCCTCTTCCCCTTGTGTCTCGGGATGCTAAATATATCCCAACGTGTTGTTTAACAGCCGGCATCCGTGTATCTCAGTCAAGCTCAAATTAAAACTGTATGAAAGTCAAATGCACTGTTGTTGGATTGTCAAGGGGACAATGACAATCTAACGGCATTCAGTTGAGGCTCTGAATTCAACAAAGTAATTTGAGGACATGAATTAATATATTAAGCACACTGGCAATTTGAAGGGTTGAATGACTATTATAAAGGAATTATTCATCAATAACTCCCTTTGTAATTCTCTCTCCTTTGCAGTGGGGTGGCTTTAGTTTACACGTTCAAAGGCAAACAGGAGAATGCTATTCCTGAACCAACCATGGGGGGATGTCAAGTCTCTTAATTGGATACATGTTGCTTCACTTGTGAGGAGAGAGGAAGCGTGGAAGTATGTTTTTTATTTTTGTGTGTGAAATGAAGAGGTCCTTTCCTCAAGTGTCATGTGACACAACGTCTGTTTTTGAAAACAGCGAACACTGTTAGACTTTTGATGGACTTTGTGTCACATGCACACTATACTACAACTAATAAAGACACCCGCGTGTCATGTGTCCTGTTTAGAAGCGCAGGATCGATTTCTACTGGCAGATTGCATTTGACCTTTTTTTTTTCCTTGTTTGTGTCTTTGTATATTGATATTCTGATTGTGAATTCATTATCAAAATGAGCCAGGATATGATTATGGTTTTTAAGTATTTATTAGGCTGAATCTCTCAGGGAAAATTAAACTGATGTCACTCATGTAAAACCCGCCACACCGAACTATCAGCCTCAAGCGGAGAGTGGAAAACTTACGGTTCAACCAAGGATTGAGGAGCGAGGGCATGGAAAATAAGAGATTTGTGATGAACTTCATGTCTCTGCAGCTCTCCTGAAGCGTTTTGCTCAAGTTGTTTGAGGCTCAGAGTTTAAACACTCCTGACACCGGGCTGCAGTAAATCTTGTTTCTCCCAGTTTTCGTCAAAATATATCTATAAGCATATTAGGGATGTACAGATTTCCGAAAAAAACAAACATTCTTTGCAATGGAAAGTGCTGTGATTACTTATTTGCCGTCAGATTGCATCATAAATAGCTTTCGATGTTACTCCCTCATCGTCTTTGAGATCTGCTACATGGTTATACTGTACAAATCCCAACTGTGGCCAGGATCTCGAACTGCACGTATGCATTAATTTCGCTCATCTGTCTTCTGTGGCTTGCATCTGCTATGTATAATTCATCAAGCAACTCTCTGTTGATATCCGCATATAAATTAACTTAGATATTGTGCAGCTCATGAATTTCTAACAGTGTATGTACACAGTGGCACCACAGTGGTACATCAGCAGCTCTGCTGTCTCTCTTCTTGCTCGCGAGAAACGGAGTGAAAAACATTTTGTGTTCTGGAATGTTATCAATCGTAAAAAAAAAAAAAAAAAGAAAGTTGCCCAAAAGCTTTTCATGAAATGTTCTGGAAGCCCAGCCACCCCTCGCTGTTTTGCGTACCAATTATGGGTGGATTCTGCTGGGTCTGTTGGAGATATGTGTGGCGCTGTATTGTAGCAGCAAACAGCTAAAACAGAACAGGGCTGCCTTGGCAAGCCTGTGTCATTACTGTTCGATGCTGCAGACTTGATGGAAGGACACTGATCAAGTGAAGATCAGAAAGGCGGAGGTTTGATTGTTTTAACCAACAACTAGACTCAGAGAGTAAGACTGAAACAAACTGGTCTTGCTTGGGTTATTGACAGTGCTTCTTTTAAAAAGAAAAAGTAATGTACCAAAGTGATGGTGACTTGGTATTTTTCTAATGGCATCTGGTTCTGTCAATTACGGTTCATTCATCTTGGTTGAAACATATTTTTTCAAATCTGCAATGTGTTACATTTTAAGCGTTAGGTTATATTTTCTGAAGGTTTTAAGCAAACCAAACAAACGCTGCTCTCACATTCTCAACAAAATGCTACAGTCATTTGCAAAGACAAGACAAGATACCCCTCGCTGTTGTTTAGGCCAATTAGGCTCCAAATCTGCCGGCTCTGGGCTTGTGCCAAAGATTTGTAGTGAAAGTCTTTATTTGTCAGAGAGGGTCCTATGAAAGGGGTTGAGGAAAAAAAGGAATGCACAGAAATTGCACAAATCACACGCACACACACACACACACGCACACACACACACACACACACACACACACACACACACACACACACACACACACACACACACACACACACACACACACACACACACACAGACACACTATTTCTGTCACTCTCATCTCTCTCTTCCCCTCCCCCGTGCCTTTTCTCTCTCTGAGGATTGCCGATAGACAGAATGACACATATTCTAAAACCAAGAGACAAACAATTGATTATCTACGCTCGAGCTGCAACAAAAATCCACTTTGCAGCCAGGGAATTGTGCACACACTCACAGACACATTGACTGCAGGAAAGAATAAGTCATTACTAGAAAACCGTGGTGGAGGGTTGAGTAGTATCTTCATGCCGCACTACCAGTTTGCTCACGTGATGTTTATTCAACTAATTTGACCGGCACTCTGGACATGGAGTGATATGTTTTCTCAGCGTGTCTCTGCAAAGGAACCTTTGGCTCAGAGACGTTCTGGTACTGAAATGGACTATACGGGCCTCTCCAATAGATGGAATAAAAGGATATTGATTTCACAAGGCACAGCAAGCAAAGCTGGGGATTACATTTATTACTGGCAGGTTACCTTATCTTCGCCCTTATTTCTGGTGGAAGGTCAATATCAGAGTCTCCACAATGAAAAGGTCACATTTATATTGCGTGGTTGTGATTTTTTTTCTGTATGGCATTTACCATTTATGAATCCCTTTGTGTGCTGGGTCAGGAATAGGTCTCATTATGTTCAGCAGTATTTTACTGTACCGCCCCTTAAGAAAGGTCAGAGGTCAGACTCAGCTGGAGACAGTGTCCCATGAGCTGTCTCTTGAGCAAACACTCTTCAAATGTGTGAATACGTCATTTTTGGAGCGCTTGAATCCCTTTTTATCAGTTGAAAGAGCATCTAATTCACCTGGACGCCTTTGTCTTTTACCTTTTCTCGGATAGAACACCAAGTGTGTGTATATATATATATATATATATATATATATATATATATATATATATATATATATATATATATATATATATATATATATATATATATATATGGAGGAAGGAAAAGTCTTCTTCTTTACGAAATAAGAAATACAGGTTATACTGAAACAGTGATTTGAACCTATTCAAAGGATGCACGACAGGTTTGTTGAACTGTTGAATAATGTGGGATCACAAGGTCTAATGAAACCAGAGGCACAGCAAGGTGTCTGACTTTGATCTTTTGGGGGTTCTTTGCCCTTTAGCAGGGCAAGTCTTAAACCGTTATGACGTTGTGTGTGTGCGTGTGTGTGTGTGTGTGTGTCGTGGGTGGGTTAGATCCCGTCAAGTGTTTCAAAGTGTTACATCACCTCCACGTCTTCTACCAAGACAGTATTGCAACAAACCCTCTTTCAGATGGAGTCAACCCCCCCTGCCCTATAGAGTGATTTTGATGGGTCAGTGAAGTTAATTTCGCAAACGAGACACAAACTCACACATTTGATACAACCACACACGCGGAGGAGGCGCAATGGAAACACTGAAATGTACACTTTTATGTTTTGTATACTGCGTGGGGTGTTCTGCATGTCACGCTGTGCGGCGAATTGAATTTCCGTTGGTGTTTAGTCAGGCAATGTTACTCTTCCTCCCATTACGGAATATTCTTAAAGACAGCAGGAGACCGGAGAGAGAACAGAGGTCTCCTCCTGCCGCCCCAGCGGAGGCTCACTGCCCTCAGCTTCATGCCCAGCTGTGGACACTCTTTGTTGGCCAACTAGCGGGGGCTCAGTGGAGACGGCGCCATGCTGTGTCTGCCTCCTGCACATACTGCATGTGCACACACACACACACACACACACACACACGATGAATGTATCCCAGTACACACACTGCATCAGTTGTGAAAACATACGCCCACTGTCTTGTTTTCCGTCTTGGTCACAAAGAACACTGCAGGGTAAATCGAGGGTCAGCAGGTTACCAGCAGTCCAGAGCGTCATCGAGGTCCAGTTGTAGAGAAGCCATGGTAACTATTCGCTGGCTTGTTTGGTTGCTAAGACAGCTTTCAGATCACCAGCTCTTTGCAGGAAAAAAGTAATAACGGACCCGTAAAAGGAGAGGATTACACTTTGAGAGACGTACATCAAAGTACAGTAAGAAGAAATACTGATTCTGTTTGATCTTTGATCAATAATTGACATAAATCTGGTATGTAGTTGCAGTGTGAATGCAAGTGGCTTCAGTGGAGACTTAGCAGAACACACTTATTTTAAAAACATATTTTAAATACACCGGTATATGTGTGATTCTCCTGCCTCAGCTGCTATGTGTTTTTCATTTTCATTAATATATATTTTTTTTTACATATATTGTTATGTATAGGAGTACCTATATATAATTAATATTGGCAACATCTCATTACCTGTGTCCTAGAGAGGAGGGAATTGATTTATCATTAAAACTGTATCATTATTACCATTTGAAGGGGAAATATGAATTTTAAATTACATTTTGTTGTTGTTGTTGTTGTTGCAGCCTGTCATACATACTGATCAGGGGATGCCATATGCCATGTATTTATAACAGAGTGACCTGTTATTGCTCAAATCTCCAAGGCAAACCTGAGCAAAATCAATAATGTAATTAAAAGGCAAATGGCAAACATGAAAGTGCGTTCATAGGTATTGTGTGTTTTTTAGGCACGGCAGACAACAAATAGCAAAAAGCTCAAATGTGCTTCTTGCTGTAACTTCATTCAGAGGTGTTTGACTCACCTGACGTTAAATAAACACGACGATAAGCTTCCAGCCAAGGGAAAATACTGTTCTTTATTTTTGCTCACTTTACGACTGTGAGATGTTTTTCTGTAGTGTCTATCAGTAATTTAGTCGGGGCACGTGGGTGTGCGTTCAAACGCAGAGGGAAAAGTAGTGTGATTTTCTCACGACTTACAGAGTAGCTCCCACGAGTCTCTTCGTCTTCTTAATCTTCTTCTTCTTCTTCTTCCCCCGCTTCTTCTCCCTCTTCTTCTCCTCTGTGTTAAGGTGTTTTGCAGCTGTAGTTTTGTGGTGTTGACGAGAGAGAGAGAGCAAACACAAAGGACAAATAGCTGAAAGGCAATCTGGATCTCCTCATTTGGATCACTCCCTTGAAATAAAAGCTTTCTGACGGGAGCTAGCCAGCACTCACCTACACCGTCTAACTAGTCTAGTTAGTTTAGTTACAGACCAAATTACAGATGGTCGCCCAAGTGTTATTCTGATTCACATTGAACTTTTAGCATAACTACAAACATACAGCTTTGTAATTTACTGCACACATTGATGTATTCTTCCTCATATACATGTGTTCTTATTTTTTATTGTGTTCATTTATGTTTACTGCCATGTTATGAGTATCTGACTGTTCATGTCCTATAAAGCCTCATCATAAATTTCATGATAATGTGTCCCCACTTCCTCTAACAAGGCAGCATACGGATAAAATGGCCGTCACAGCAACAGCTATAACGATGTAAGGCTTGGATCTTGTCGACCATTATTTATAATTATATTTCATTGTTTTTAACATCTGTTTCCCAGCCTTTTTAAAACTTTTATTTTTTTAAAGACACCCAGCTGTATGATAGCTTATAGCTAATAAATCATAAATAATACATAGACCATTGTGAGTTTGCCCTCTTCTCTCACTTTCTCAAGCCAGCAATGCATCTCTCTGTCTGTCTCTGTCCAATCTATCACCCACACACACACACACACACACACACACACCCACACACACACACACACACACACACACACACACACACACACACACACACACACACAGCAGTAGAGGGCACAGTCCAGCCAGGAGGTTAACAACTCACTGAGGTCCCATATGTCTCCTGCAGCAATAGCAGATACTAAAAGGCTGATCGCATCTCAGACGAACAGAGTGAAAGAAAGAGGGAGAATATCCTGAATGCCTTTTTAATGAGTGACATCGGAGTAGCAGGCAATGGACTTGACACAGCATCTCTGGAAGTCACATAGCGAGCAGTACACTCTGATCATTCCTCTGTTTGTTATTTTACTTAAATGTATTATTCCTACGACGCGTTGGATTTATAATGAATAGAATGTTCCGTCCCGTCTGCGTTTGGGTGTCTTTGTTTTCGTGGTAAGCGTGAGTCAGGATTCAGGCGGAGACATCTCCTAACCTCGCTCGCTTTATTCAGATCAAGCAGAGCGCTCTGTAGTCTGGCTTCCAATTTTCAGGCAAGCATGTGCGTGTGTGTGTGTGTGTGTGTGTGTGTGTGTGTGTGTGTGTGTGTGTGTGTGTGTATGCACATGCTGTATGCACACACAGTTAGACAGTAACCAGCTGCCCCAAGGCCTTTTGGCTTGTGAAAAGGGACGGAGAGCTCTATTGTTTTCTCTGTGATTCAGTTATTACATAGAGATTAACACAGTGGAACTCTTCTGCGACACCCAAGGGCTTTGAACCCAGAGAGAGCGAGCACTGAATGGCTTTATCTCTCTCTCTCTCTCTCTCTCTCTCTCTCTCTCTCTCTCTCTCTTTCTATTGGTAGCCCTATCGCTCTCTATTTCCCTGACAGACACACACACACACACACACACACACACACACACACACACTTCATGTGTGTGCTCATGATGTTCCGCACTTATTCAGGCATTGCCAAACGAACCGTCACAATTATGGCTAACACACACAAACACAAACACGCACACACACCGCTCATGCATTTGTCTGGAGGAATGTGTTCAGTGGCTGATAAGGAGGAGAAAAGGACAACAGCATGGAACAGAAATGCCAGCGCAGCAACAGTTTTCTTTCCGCGCACACTGCATACACGTGTACACACACACACACACACACACACACACACACACACACACACACACACACACACACACACACGCACAAACACACAAACACACACACGCACAAACACACAAACACATTTACGTGTCAGACATATAGGATCATGTTATTGTATTGCTGCTGGTAATGATGGGACAGATGCTGCGTGGCGAGTGCAGCAGCTAACATGCAGATGTTATAAAGATACAAAACAAATGAGACATTTTGGATGCCCACTGATTTACAATTCAAAACAGCAAAAGACATTCAGACACATTGTTTGTGGTGTTTTCTATGCAAAAGAAGATTGTCTTCGAAGGAGAAGACACAACAACAGCACATGAAAGAAATGCAAAACAAAAGGAAAGAGGGGAGAGGAAAGAGAGCGATAAAGACTCAGATGGAGAGAGATGGATGGAGGCATCGATATAGTGACAATGGAAAAGGAAGACAGGGAGAGTAGAGTAGGAGGATGATGTCATGCTGATAGGACTGAAGCTGCACAGTCCCAGTGGGATCTCCCTTCCTCTGACAGATCTACGGCATCACAGTGGGATCAAAGACTACCAGCCAGAAGAGTTTCAGCTCTGCACAGCTGGAAGAGCATGAAAATAACACCCCAGCCTTCCATGTGTGCACTCACTTCCATGTGTGTGCTGGCACAGAAAGGTGTCAACTGTTCACATGCATCACACATCATAATTTAAATCTATTTCAATTCCCATCACCATATGTCTAACACACATTATTTATATTATCACTGTTTTAGATACAGTACACAGTATACCTATTTGATGAAGTGATGATGTCTACATTAAAGGAACTCAAACGGATATGGTTAGCAGCGGAATACATTTAATAAACTGAATTACTGATGCTTGGAATAAGGAATATAAGAGGAAACTTCCACTTTCTTTAAAAAAAATGGTTTCACTGAAACCATTTTGCAATAGGGAATCAGAAACCTTTAAGAGGTGAAAACAACCAATTCAAAAATACTCATCCACGCAGTTGAGTCGGTGCTATAATCTGGCGGGTTTATCCCTCTAGACATTCAATGCATTCGATGAAGCCAGCAGATGCACTTAAAATATTGAAAGCCAATATTTTAATCATGGATGTTTACCTACAGGTGGTTTCATAGCTCCGATATGTAAATGCAGAATAGCATTTTCAACATGCAATACTGGTGGCAGTGTGTGCTCGTGTGTGTGCGTGTGTGTGTGTGTGTGTGTGTCTGTCATCTCATATATATTATGCATTAAATGTCAAGGTTGTGAGGGGTAGGATGTGTGTTCCCAACAGCTCCCTGCCTCACTTATCCAACTCTCAGGGGTATACTCTTCCTGTCACGCCACAGCAACGCCTCGACATTGTGGCTTCGTAGGTTTCATATTGTGGCGAAGTCAACAGCAGCCTCTGCTGTGGATGGAAACAATACAACTTTATATTGTGGTTAGCTACTAGTGGAGCTGCATCCTCGGAGTTACATGTGAAGCTGTAGTGTACTACGGTATGTGAAGGATCAATGTATTAACATTGATCAATAATAAAATGCCACAGATTATATTTCCCTGAAATTAAAATAAGCGTGAACTCCTGGTAGCTGCTATTTGTGTTTACGGTCTCCAGAGAGTATCACCAGCGCTGGTGCTATGTTCAAGAGCAAGTAGGAGGAGAATGGGGAGGGGCTACTTTACATACACTGTACATATGGATCTATTTTGGGTCATAAAACAGATTGTTATCCAACCAATTTTAACACTGTGCAAGTTTGTGTGCATGTGCAAGCAGATTGCGTCTGAAACTCACATGATTATCAGACGGCACCAGGGTGTCTCTTGTCTTGCTCACTCAGTCTTTCTCTCCTTATTGCTTCTTTTCACTTCTTCTTTGGCCATATCTATCGTTTCCTTTCTTGCCTCTTCTTGTATTCTTTCCCTATTTATCTCTCTGTCCATCCATCTTTTTTACACTGACCTGTCAGTTTGGATCTCCAAGTAGATGTCTTATTTATTTAGCTGGAGAGGGAAATGCAAACAATAAGAAAACAAAACAACTGGATGCTATCTCAGAAGGAGGCAGGAATGAGTGCAGAGGACAGGTTTATCAGAGCCCAATGTTTGTGTGTCACTATTTCTGCTTGAATCGTGACATTCTGATACATACTGTATTATTACAGCAAGTGCTGCATCATTATACAGTATGTAAAACAGTAAGAAATGAAATGACCCATTTTTCTTTGGTCCTATATCTCATTCTCCGTTCGGTCCAGCCCTCTTTCATTAGATCACAGACCGACTCAGGCCTGCTGTCTCAGAGATAACACCTAGGTAAATGTTGGCCCCTATCCCTGTTGAATGCCAGTCATATCTTTACTCACAAGACAGCTTGTGATGACTATCGTGGTCAAGGTTATCAACTCAGCCCACTATATACCCTCGTTGCTCTGTGTCTGGTGTTATGTCTTATTCTGTCGCACACTTTTCCATTCTTCTTCTCTGCGTCTCAAATAAGTGTTTAAAATGGGTTGTGCTTCGTTCAAAACACCCCTTTCAAACCAGTTACGCTAGGTGCTCGGATTGCATGCAAGCTCAAGCATTAATGGGTTAGTGCTCTACAAAGTCAGTGGCTCAGATGGCAATTGACTATATATATATATATATATATATATATATATATATATATATATATATATATATATATATATATATATATATATACACACACACACACACACACACACACACCTTTCATCATTTTATTCACAGTAGCTCTCATCCCGACGATTTCAACTTGATTGTATCGGGAGGGAAGACATAGAGGAAACAGAAAAACGACTGAGGACAGATTCCCTTCACGTAGTTATGTCTTGAGTTAATAGACATAATAAATAGGATGTATGATCCTGAATGACTTTCATCTGTGTATAGTGCTTTATTCACTATATCAAAGGCTGAGGCTTCCTTTAAATACCTCTGTCTCATGAGCACAGGAATAGAAACAATGGGGAAGCAGTGTTTTTCAGCACCAAGGACAGCTCCAGGAGGTCCCTTCATAGCAAATAGCTGGTGTTTGCAGTTATATTTGGAGCTTTTATGTCCTGCATTGGCTATCACCAACCTGCTTTTCACTACAGGGTCTCAAAGAGCCAGCCAAAGCGCACTCATTATTAATGTCAATCAGTTTCCCAAATAGCAAGGTTCGTTTTGGAACTAGTTGCCCACAGCCGTGAAGCCAGACTCTCCTCTCAATTACATAAATGAAGGTTTTTTTGAACTGCTCAGGGTGGACTGAGCCTGAACAAGCCACATTTGGCTGTGCTTTTGGGCGAGGGGGTAATGATGCCTAATTTTTTTTGGACCTGAGGCATAAAATTAATAATTTCAACAAAAACACAAAAGCAGTGTCAGATTACAGTAACAAAAAAAGAGAAAGAGATCATAAAAATGTAGATTGTCGCACTGTACATGGAAAGAAAGAAAGTGTTTGGAGAAAGCTGGGTGTCACAATTGCCACTGTATAATTACGCTATTTGTGAAAAAGCAAGCGCAACAGAGCCATGCTGGCCCTGTTCTCTATGGCTTGTTAACATCTTTAACAGGACTTGTAGGTTGGGGCAATATGCAGGAAAAGTGTATAAGCTTTCCTCGAAAACATTTACCTTGAAATATAGCGGCAAGAAAAATATAGAAAACTGATACCCTGCCAAGTCCCAGAACAAAATAAATGCTACTTTTCTTCCCAGAGTCATAGCGATTCTCTGCATTGGCAAACGTTCAAAGGTTTGCAAACACTGTGAATGTATATTGCTTTGTCCAGGATTTTTTTTCTTTCTGAGACATAAAGGAAGCTTTCAGTGATTGTAAAGAAACAGTGGAAAGCATGAGTAGCATTCCCTCAGGCAGCTGCTAGTCGTCAGCATTAACTCCGCTATCTTTCTTACAAGACGGACTGTATTTCCATTGCTATAAATGGATTTGGGGATAGCGCACATCATTAGATGCATGCATTTGTGTGCTTCAGGGAATGCATAGTCTCTTAGCATATTAAATGGGTTCTTGCTCATCTTATATGTCACTGCAAGTAGCGTGCTCCCTGTACTGTCTCCGTGTATAATATATGAAACTGTGTGAACGATCTACAAGGAAACATACAGCGAGCTTCTATCCTATACAAGTCAGAGAATGAAAGGGAGAATACTATTACGTTGTCTTCCTTTAAAGTAGTGAGGAAGGGTGTCGGGAAATAGATCGAACAAAGAGCGACAGAGTAGACTAATGCCGGGCCTGCTGGCTGACACACTGACTGAAGTTGAGACAAATAGGCCTGGATGATGGCATGACTCTGAGCTAATCCAAAAGCGCTGGGCAGCATCACTGAACCATGTCATACGGATCATTCAGTCAGTTAAGTGTGACAAATGTGAATGGCTGGAAAACTCTCTGAGCTTCGAAGTAGCGCTGCGCACATGTAGCATGTTTAAACCCCAAATCCACAATTGATATGGGACAGGAAATTATTCTGACTACGATACCTTTTCTCTGAAAAAGCTGAAAAAGGAAAAATTTCCCCACAAACCCTGTCACTTATTTCCTCAAACACAACTCTGTTACAGCTCTTGACCGTCCTACGACATGCAAGTTTTTCCACTTTGTTGGGAAAACCGGTTTGGTGAGTGTCAAGCTGCAAAGGAAAGGAGGACTGTTTATTTGTATCCTGTGTGTGTGTGTGTGTGTGTAGTTGGCAGCATGCTGATTATAAGGAGATTATCAGGTGCACATTGTTCTGACAGGTGTGAAGGGAGTCAAAGGGAGGCGTGAGACAAAAGAAAGAGTTAAAACTCAGGGAAGGATGCCTGATTTGCTCCCACCTTCTCTCCCGCACTCTCCTATATCTTGTTTCTACCCTTTCATCTTCTGTCCTCTTGTCTAATCTTCAACCCCTTTATTTTACTCCTTATCCACCCGATCACTTAACCTCTCTTGCTCACATACTCTACTACCATCTTTTGTTTTTGCTGCAAGGGTTGCACTGCTGTGACTTTCTGCCTGTTTTCCGTCTTGAACTTCAAAGGTGACGCTGGCGTCAGTGACGCGGCGCCTTCCTGCTGACAGCTCTGCGTTTGGGAGGCGGCAACTTGATTTCAGACGTGTTAATAAGCCACGCTATCTAGTTGTCTGCAAGTCAAGGTGGTGAAACATGCTTATTAGCAGTCAGTTTCTGCGATACACTCAGGTTGAGGTTTGGATTCAAATCATTTTCATGTCAAGGTCATTGCCGGCGGACTAATAAGGGTGCCATCAAAACGTGTAAGTCAAGTATCTGACGTCTCAGTTCCCTCTTGTCATACTGTTATGAAACTTGAGAGACGGGACACACCGTGACACTGCAATTGAAATGTTCATGCATTTATGGAGAATTAGATGCTTCATGGCAGTTTGTGGTACCCCCGAGATCCAACTTCTTTTTTTCATAACCTCACATTCATTTGCAAACAGATCCATAATGATTTCAAAATGTTGTGTGTTTTGCTCGTGGATGAGATAACACGTTCATAATTACCACTCAGACACACTCGTCTACCTGTGAAGCTGTGTCGTGGGTCTGGGAACAGACGACGCCACGGCGGGTCCCTTTGTCTTCTTTCCCCGCTCCACTTCTTCATACATTCCTGATGCCAAAACAAAGAAGAAAAACCCGTAGGGAAGAAAGTTTACAATGTTTTGTGGCAGGATTTCTTTTTTTATTAAATATCTCTAGAAACCTCTCTTCTCTGGTTTCTCTGGCTGTCGAAGTAGAAATTTCTGACTTTGTATGCAGATGGTTACTACTGCATGTCTTCAAACCCGGCACCCGATCTAGGTCAACCATCTTGCTGCTTCCCAACTGCCAGACTGAGCTGTGTGCATACTGTATGTGTGTGTGTGTGTGTGTGTGTATGTGTGACAGAGAGTGTGTGAGAGAGTGTGTGTGTGTTTCTTATATGTCTATGTGTGGATGCGCTGCACATTCAGTGCTCCAGGCTACAGAAACAACAACGAAAAAAGAAAATATATTTGCTTTTTCTCCTCTAAAAGAAACCCATTGAATATTAATTTTCGCTGCAGAGGTCTTAAAAAAATGGTGTACTTAGAGTAATACAGTAGAGTATGTAATATAAATGCTACAGTAGTAATAGCTGGAGGTATTGATTGAAATAATCAATGTTGCTGTCTCTGTTGACTGATCTTATGGGGCTTTTGAAGGCGAGCAAAACCGGCCTGAGGCATGAGATCACAGTTGTCTGTGACCAGCCTCCTGAATCACTGGAGCTGCTGGAGCCATGAACCACACCCACCTCCAGTCTCACTCTATGCTCTGGTATCGCCTCTTCGAGGGTTTTTTTTCAGTTTGTTTATTTCTTGGAGGGAATATATGCTTGACAAACTGTCAATATGCATATTCCAGACGTCGGGTTGACATAACAATTTTGTTTAATTTAATCAGGGAGTGCATGAGCACTAAATGCTTCAAACCCACAAATCTCATCTTTGGATAATTGTGTGGTTATTTGTAGATCTGCACAAATTTGTACACATGCATGATATATATATATATATATATATATATATATATATATATATATATATATATATATATATATATACGGTCCATGAATGATTTATATTCGTAATAAATGTGCGTGCATTCATTTGTCAGTGAATGTGCACTCCATGCCAGAAGTCTACTGGTAATGTGCCCACACAAATATGGAAGTGATATACGATGGTTTAAATCCTGATTGTTTGGTCTAAACTTACGCACAACCCTACAGTGCCATGATGGAGCTATGGGAATACATCATGTATAATTTTTGACTGATATTTGGTTTGCGGGTAAAGGATCTTTGGAGAATTTTAAGTCAAAAGCGCTGATGACTAGGAATTCTGCTAATGCGATGAAATAAAAATGCTTTTTAAAAAAAAAATATTCCCCTGCGTTTTAGCATCTTTGACCACATGAAGGTTTAGGCCTCTACAGTTTGAGGGAGGGCTCCTTTCAGACTAAATATGTGGATGTAAAAACATAAAATCAATCAGAACTATAGCATTCATTTTGTCATTCCTGTCGAAGGCTTACGAGATAAAAACTCACCCAGAAATGTTGTTGTTTGCCACGTATGGAGAGTATTACAATATTTTGTATCCTACTTGTATCACTCAGTGCATACCAATTCTGCACAAGAGAATATTGTGTTTATTTTTAGTTGTGGGTGTGTCCGTATATTTAAAAATGTTAATTTGTTTGCCCACACAGGCATATATTATGAGTTGTGATGTGGTGTGCATGTCTGTGTGTAGGTTTCTCCACATGAATGTGCCAGACAACCTCTCCATCTCTCCACAGTGCTAACTGAATAATGCATTATTCAGAGTTTAATATTAGACATTTACATGGAGGTAAATTGGAGCTATCAATCATCCAAACCAGTCATATGTGGCAGAATTTGGAAATCATTTTTGAAAGACAAAACAGTGTTTGGAAATCAGGAGTGATTGGCCGGGGAAATTGCATATGGGAATTATAATTATTATTTCTGCGTCTTCCAGGCTTTGCCCCTATTCTGATGACATTAGCATTATTAGCCGTATGTTTGGGACAATTATTATTTGAACTCTAGAGGATGCCCGTGAAGTGCACACAGCTAATGAGTTGCAATCAAAACTCAGAAAGTCCGACATATCCATCAGTCCAATTTGCACGTCTCTTATTTTGAGTTTCAGAAACAGGATTAAATGAATGTTTGCTCACCATTTTCATATGGAAATATACAGATTTGATCACCATCAAATTGTACTTGATGTTCTATGAAATAAACAGATTGGCATCAGTCAATTTTAATGGTGCATAATGGTTAACAAAAATAGATAGACAGCACTTAGACCCAGTAGAATACGTAGTTAACAGCTGTGTGCTTGTGAGCAGGTGCATGTGTGTCTTTATTTCAATGCTCACGGGTTAAAGAGACACCTGATCAGAAACTATCATTTTCAGAAAGTGGCTTTGTGTCATCATATGGTCTAATATGCACGAATAGCCCTATCACACAGAGCTAATTTAGAAATATTTGTCTTTGAAATGTGATACAGTGTATTAGCTCCTGGGAGGCCAATTTAGGCATGTCAAAGGAAATACTAACTGAATACAGACTCTATCCAGTGCTTGAGTTTTTGTGTTTTTTCTTAATAGAGCTGGTCCTCAGACAGTAAAAGCCCTCAATCAAGGGATGGGCTCAAACACCAACTCCAAACAGATTAGGAGTTGATATTTGTTTTATGCTTATGATGCCTGAAACAGAAGTTTTAACTTCTGCACTTAGGTCAGCTGTTATGCACATACACACCCATGTAGTGTTCAAGACTACCTACTAGTGTAGCCAAAAAACACACAAAACAGACGTGATCCAGTAAACTTGTTTACACTGAAAGAGAGGAAGTCTTTAGAGTCAGCCAACAATATTACTACTTGTGTACGGCAAATTGCGGAATATTGATGCGTTTCTTGAAGGATCTGTATTTGACATTCTGAACATTAATACAGAGGCAAACAACTATTTGCTTTGAAAAGATGTAGTGTAGTAATGGCTCAGTGAGCAGAAAATGAAGTCGCTCTCCCTCTCTGTGTGTTGTTATCTGAGCGTATGCGTTGTTGACTTAGTCGGGCTGCCCGTGCATGCTTTTTATGGTTCACTGGTCTGCTCATGTCTGCTGCTCTACACTGCTTTTATACGGCGGTTACAGCTGATGAGACACACTAGACCGACAGAGTTGCTGCAGAAACGTAGCACCTCCACTCGGATCCCCCCTTAGGCAAGCACTGTTAGCACTTTTGTGGAGATTTACACTGTTAGCGTGCTGTTAGCTGTGAGCTGCCAGCTCACCGAGAGCTGCGTGAGAGCTGTTAGGAGGCAAAAGAAACACTTAAACTTTACATTTTAAATTGTAACCAAATAAATCACAACACAAATAGTAATTTATCAAAAACCACAGTTTCTGGCAGCACAAAACTGAGGAAAATGTCCTCTATGTGATATTATTTCCCTCTTTTCTCCCAAATTGTACCTAATTTATATTTATGGATTCAATTGTAATGTTTCATAACTTCTATCTGGACCGGAGCCACAGCTAAATCTGCGAAAACTCTTTTTGCAAGATACCTCGTATTTCTGGGCTGCAGTAAAATGCTTCATTTAAGACTGGCTGAGATGACATCCCTCATATAGCCAGTGCAGTAAAATAAAAGAAGAAAAATCTGCTTTCTGAAACAGTAGTGGTAAACATTAGATTTTGGTGACAGCCTCTCAGCAGTAATCCGTTGTGAAAGACAGAAAGATGACAGGTCCTCTTGCCTCAACAGTTTAATGCAGCCATAAAGCATGTTACAGCATAAGTAAAAAGACACAACATTTCTCTCTCTGCTATTACTATTCTTCCTGCTTCTTCGACAGACATCAATAAGGGTAAACACTTGAAAACACGTGAAGTATAGACAAAGCAGTTTGTTACCATGTCAATTAAAAGAGTAATGAACACAGGTGATCACTATCAGACCATGATACACACGAGTGTTAAGTGTATCCAGTGGAATCATTACTCTTTGAAGTCCAGTGTGAAACTGATGGTCCGGTGGTGCTTTAGCTGTTGTCACTTTAATTCTAGAGTCTACTGTTGAGTAGGTACCTCATTGTTAAAAACTGTCAGGATACAGTGCAGGACAGGCTCTTATTATTATTTTTTTATCAGGAGCCAACTTTAATTATGTAATGCATGCAAATATAAAAAAATCAAAGTTTGGGATTTTATAAAGCATAAATTTGGGACTCCATTGCTCACCCACTGAGCATTCTTAATAACTGAATATAAGTTGGTCTCTTCAATGACCTATTCTCAAATGGCCACAGCCAAAGGTCATGTGATAGTGGAAGTTCCTTCCTTGATTGTAGTTTTGGCTTTCATGGTCGGTCAAGAGTATTTTCTAGATGGAGTCCTTCTGTCGATCGATTGGATAGCTCCAGCTCTAAAGCTGCTCAGCAAAAAATTGCGCTACTTGAACAAGATAATAATATCGATCATAGTTCAGTGGGCCACTTCACAGCTACTGCAAAATGTAGCTATAGTTGAACACTGTAGTTTATTTGACCTTTGGGTGACAATTGTTTGAGATGTTTGGATGTGATTGTGACACATGTGGAAACAGTTTTAGCTAACTCCCCTGGAGTGTGGAGCAGTAGATCGAGAGGGAGAAAATCTCTCATAAACTATCTTTATTATTCATGTTACTAGCAGTTCATTATACGATTGTTAATTTTCTGCGATGTCTTTCCGAGCAGATTACCCAACGCAATCTTGTGTTTTCAATCAATTAGTCCTGATATTAATTCACTTCTGTCTTCATCATACCTGGTGCAATATATCAACACAGGTTTGACAGTTTTCGTTTCATTACAGGGTGTGCATAGTCCACTACGGTACATGAATTATTACCACCACTGCAAATAAAAAGAGATAATATGTTATTAAAATGTAAAATATGTTATTAAAAGTAACTAATTATGTTATTAAAATTATATAATTCCACCACTGCACATTTGATGAGTAACCACACTGAGACACACACATAAAGTGAAAAATTATTCTGAATTATATCAATTTAATGTTGGGATTAACTATCAGTCTGCACAAGGTTTCAACCACATTTCACATCTCGAAGGAACTTTCTTCTTTTGTGTACCCATCATACTTACATACAATGTTCTTTCCATCTGAGATTGGATTTCAGAGCCTTGTTGGTATTTTAACAGTTTCATTGGATGTGAAGGGGAGAAGCACACATTTGATTATGTTCTGAGTCCTCACTCAAACATGCTGAGGGAAATGGCTTCCACATCACACAATACTTGAGATGTGGCCTGGGGGTGGAACAGGAGCTCTAACTAAAAGAGACAAAGTATGAAGCACATTCAGTATTAATTATTAATACTAGCTCCAAGTAGGAAAAGCAATTGAGCGTCTGTGTTGAATCTTGATGCCCAGATACTGTCTGGAGCCCTAAGCAGCCCAACCCTCACCCTCAATACATCTTCTAAAGACAATCGCGTGATTGGTATTTGGGATGACAACAAATTAAGAGGTCAATTCTCCAAAAAATAAAAAAATCAAACCAGTACCATGGCATTTTCAACTAGTCACCACTTTTATACAAAATACTCTAAGATATTTAAGTATTTGTCCTCCTGGTTTCCCTAAAATAAAAGATCTGCATTAATGAATAATCCGTGAGCCTTGCGTATTGCAACCATGAGAGCACATATTGTTGGCCAGACATTGAGATTAGAAAAAGTAAAAGTTAGAAGAGAAGAAAAGAATGAAAGGATAGGTTAAGGTCAGAAGGGAGAGCGCGGCCGCGCAGCCGAGCCAACAAGGCTTGGAGTCAGACAGCTGACGGATCACAGAGTAGAGGAAAAGGACACCTCACTGAACCTCAGAGGAAGGTGTGTGTATGGGCCAAGTGTGTGTTTTTGGGTGAGCGCGCACATGTTCATGTAAGGTGTGTTCAGCCGGAAGGGGGCAGGTGTTGAGGCCTGTCAGGTCAGGGTGTGAGCACGGGTCAGAGGTGCACCTCCTGCCAAATCCTATGACTCAAGGTGTGAGTCACCTCTGTGTTTGTACCAACATGCATGGGTTTTTGCCTGTGTGTGGAGCAGACGTACTTCTTTCAATAGGTCCTTTTCACAGCAGCCATTTTGGCGGGTCATTGGTGGGTAAACACAGGTGTAATTGATTCATTATGGTCCCATTATATGTAGTGTGTCAAAGCCATTCCAGTGAGCCACAATTCACACCTGTATTTACACTGCAATGACATGTCAAAATGGCTGCTGTAAAATGGACCAATTGTGAGTAGACGATAAGAAAAAAGTAGACCAATTGCCCAAATTGTGATATAAATCAGTAGCCCTGCATACAACCTGGAAACCAGCTGATGATACTGCTCTAATTTAAGCCTTTAAACCCAATGCCAAAAGCTCTACTATCTGACACTATGTGTCCAACTCCAAAACCCTCAACCAATAGTGCATTTAGTATAATCGGTCGGCTGATTGCTTTATCAAATCTATTAAACTAAATCGTAATTTACTAGCCAATATGAAGCCCATTTCTTTTCAATCTCAGTTGCATCATATAACATTTGTTTATCCTCAAGATAATATCTTGTTTTTTTAGTTCAATCCCAATTGAGGTCCTGCCAGTAGCTAGTCTGATCCGAAACTCAACCTTAATGTTGATATGTAACGCAGGGAAATAACAGCTGTAGCCTTCTACATTAGGCCCACCTTATTCATAAAATGCTACATCAGCCAACGCAATTAACAATCCATTAAAATATGCCCAGATTGGCCTCAATACCGGCTGAACACTTTATCCACCTCAGCAAACATTCCACAGTGCAACTACCAAGATAATGGTAGCGTGATTTAACTAAAGCTGATTTAAAATTGGAAATATGTAGAATGCAAATTCTACAAATACAAATGAATTGAAGCATTGATGCAGTAGGCAGTTAATGGATTGAGAAAAAAAAAACTGCAGGGAAGCCAATGTGCAGACCAACACAATAGTTATTGTAATATTATAAGCACAACATGTTTTAATATCCATTGACCTCCAGGGTTTAGTTTTTTTAAGCCTAAAAAGAAGACATAGTATGTGTATTTTGAAGCGTACTATGATTCAAGATACACAGAGTGAATGGAACTGACTAACACAATTAGACTGGTTGTAGAAATAAATAGTAGAAATATTTCAAACTGTAATTTTTTTTTGTTGACCTATTGGGAGTTTTTTTGTTGTTGTTCCCACTTTGTTCTCTAAGGAACTGTCAAATGCCGGGTCCTCTACCATGCTGTCAAAAACAGGAGACTTTGTCTGAGTTTTTCATGTCTTATCTAGGTCTGAGCCAAATGAAATGTCAGGCCATCATTCCTCAGTTCAACGGGAAGCTGCGCACAACTCAAATCAGACAGAATGTGCTGCAATTAAGTGTCTCCCCAGAGCAACAAAAGCCCCCTTCTAAGCTGAGGCTCCTGTTACATTGTACCCTGCAGGACGTAACCCATCTATTCAATCGCAGCTCGACTGCGCCTGCCGACAATAACCCAGGACGAACATCGGGGGGGTGGAGTATTGTGACATTTGATGGCGAATGTGTTGGCACTGGGATTATCTCTGAAGCCGCCAAAATACAGGGAGCCAATTTTGTTATTTTCTGAACATGGCATCTGTCTGGACATTAATCACAAAGGGTTTGTGCCTTCTCTAAATATGAATAACAATGGTTCACAATGGCGAGTATTGCTGTATGCGGAGCCTAAAAAAAGCGCTTTGCTCCTGGGTTTGGATACAAAAAAAAATATTTTAGTGATTCCGTCTTTGGCTATAATAAATCACTTATGGAAATCACTCACACCTCGATTCATTCACAAAATGTCAATGTATTTGTGGTTCGTATTTGCCAGTTTACTGAATATTGCGAATACAGTGTCAGGAAGCTTTGGGATGGGTTGTCTGATGAGCCAGTTCCTCAGTGTCAGTTCATGCAAAACAGTCACTTTGGAAAGCAATAAGGAATGCATTTTTCTTCTACATGAAACAGCGTTAAACAGACGAAACACACACCCAGTGGGTACAGACGACGTGACAAAACAGGTGTAACGAATAACAGCTGCATTTCATTTAGGTGTGCCAATGCAGAGTCTCTGGTATTGTGCAGACTGGCACACTGGCATTGCTTATTGACACAGCAAATGGATTGAAGCCATCATTAATGTTATTAGTCACACCTGAGCTTTTCCTGCCATGTGAAAGGTCTGTCATGCTCATTTCCAAGTAGGTTTGAGAGCTGCAGACGTAAAAGGGTGGTGTGTTGAACCAAATCCGAAACACCACAGCACGAAACTGTTGCCAAGGAGCTAGAGATTAAATTATTGATGGAGCATCGGTTCATTCAGTGCATTGCCGGAGGTTTTCCACAATGATGGTGAGGTGAGTCTTTCCTCTTCCCTGTGACTTGTGTAGTTGGCTCATTCAAGATAATGGCAGTCATCCAGCTGGTGTGATGTGATCTTTGCTGGGGTTCTGGTTGCTCCGGAGCCAAACTCTGGTGACTCAGCTCCTCTCAGGAGGGGAGATGCCAGACACTGTCGTGGTGGTTGTCATTGAGAGTGAAAATAACCATCTGCGGGCCATCTCGCTAGCATCTTTTATTTACCGACACCACCCTGTCTGCCCTGCTGTCTGTCTGTTGGCTAGCTGACTGGCTGATACACTGACTGGATGTTTGATTTGCAGGCTGTCTGGATCTCTCACTGACTTTGTAAGCTGACTTGTCTGACGCTAATGCCTCACATTCCCTCAACGCCTGTCTTATTAGCTCTGAATGGCCTGACTGTTAATATTTGCTCTAAAAAAGCCTGTTTAAAATTGTTAAACACCAATGAAATATATACGACTGAATATGTACACGCGCCAATGTGTGCCTTCAGAATGAGTGGGCGTAACCAACGCTAGAGCAGCTTTGGATCTCTCCATCAAACGTGAAAAGTTAAGTGCGGAGACTCGTGGCAAATTGCAAAGTAAGAGGCTCCATTATCAATCCCCCGTCTCAATCAGTTCATTATTTAGTGTTCCGCTGACGCCTGGGCTGCTGTATTGACAAAATCCCGTCCCCACGGTCTGTTCCCTCTAAAACTCGCAGACCAATTTCCTGATTTCTCTGACTTTATATCTCTCTTTCTCCCTGTACTCTTAGATCAGACAGGAAAGAGACACACAGGCTTCTATTCATCATTTCAAAGTATTCCAATTAATAATAAAGAAGCCCATTTTACATTTCATAGCTGGCTGAAATTAGAAGGGTGCAAATGATGCATCCGTCACCTGTAGTGCATTTATCCCTTGTGGGGAATTTCAGTTAAGAGAAAAGTCATATTGATTCATGCATGACTGATATTATTGGGTTACAGTTGGCAAAGTGCTGTTGACGACGGTTGAAGAACCAAATGTTATGCTTTAGTTTTTTTTTCAATCGCAAGAGAGTTTTACTTATTTGAAATGAAGTAGTCATTGACACCCATCACTTCCCTCTATCCTGAATAAAGTAATTAAAATCGTGATAAGTGGGGCATCACATTTTAATGAGTCTACCAGGACCCCCATTTGTGAAGTGACATACTGGCAGGGACACAGGTGAGAAGTGTGATACGCTGTGTGTTGCAGACTAATTGCTGTATTTATTTAGAATCCAGGCTTTGGTATTCTGTCAAGAGCCCGCTGTATCCACAGTATTGTCGACAGAAACATATTCATGGGGCGGCAAGATGGTGGCATGAGGACGTTAAGTGAAGGCAGAAATATGTGTATGCTGATTTCATCTCAAACGTTGACATATTTCAATATTTGTTTTTAAAAACTTCTAAATAAAGATATTACCTTACTGTGCAACATAAGCAAACTATTGAATAGAAATACCAAAAGGTGGCATGAGCGATGAATAAATAGTTTAATTCCCAAACATTTTTGCATGAAGAAAGACATACTTGACATATGCGTCAATTATTATTATTTGCAGAATTAATCTAAATTGATGCATTAGCATTTAATGAACTATAATAATTCAGTCATTCTATTGCTGACTTGTGTAGCTTTTGTTCGAGGCTGGGATCACAAGTTGAGCTGTTTCAGAGATGTTGGTAGCTTCAGCAGGCATTCGGGGGACAAAATATCAATATTTAATCAAATACAAATGACTATTAGGCCTCAGAAACAAACCTAGATCGAAGAAGGTTGCATTGAAAAGCTGCCGACGCGGTGTTATGTCCATACTTTAATAAAGATTGTACTCTTGATCCCTGTTGTTCTTAGTTCGTACTCGCGGTTGAGCGTCAGCAAAATGACATGTAATGTAAAGTAATATCATACTGGTTTTCAAACTAACTGGTTTCCGTAAGCTTCCACGCATTTTGTTCACCTAACGGCAGCATCAGTTGTGGTCTGCCTCTGTCAAGAGATTCATCGCACATTCACAAAACATCAACATGACTGACAATTTTCAAGCAGCATATCATCTCTACTGTGAATGTGGTCGTCTGAGTGAGCGCTTCATCACAGCCGACAACGGAAAGAGAAGTTCAAGAAAATTCATCTTTTGCAAGATTGTGTTGAGCTGGATTAGATCTCACAAGAGCAAAACAATACATTACCTTCGTGGTCTGCACTGCACTGCAAGCCACATGAGCTGTCATTGATGCTCAGTCATGTATTGATGTGCTACATCAGCGCCCTGTTAACATTTTGTTTTGGGTTGATGTAAAACAACTGTTACACGGGCGTACCTTGGAAAGTATACCTAAACATATTTATCAATGTTTTTCTTGAGGCTATACGGCCACATTGCCCACATGAAAGCTTGCTACAACGCATTATGACAAGGATCAATTGGCAATTATTTTTGTGAATTTTGACAGTATTGTCTGATTTACACTGCTTAAAAATGCTCAGCGTTTCTCCAAGTCACCCAAGCTTCTCGCTCACCCAACGGCAAAAACACCACCGGTTCTTTTGCATCGTCCCGTGGACGTTGCCCTGCATGTACCATCCACACTGCAGTTACACGGAGCTGAACATTGTCAGAGCTTACTGGAATGAATTAGACCTCAGCCACATTGTATTGGAAATTGAAAAGGTTTTGCCCTAAATCTCAAAACATGTCGTCCAATCTTTCTTTGTATTGTTCTGTTTGCTACTGCTATCCACAACTGGGGAAGTGCAGATATATATGACCGGTTTGGCCAAATTTGATTGCATTCTTTTTTTGGAAATGCCCTTTTGGAAGTGCAACATGATTCCTCAAACATTTGAAATTGTAACAGAAGCTAAAGACGCTCTCCGTTTCAGTGGGACTTTAAACAAAGATACATGTAACTGGAATGATATAAATGTGACCCATTTTACTCGCCCTTTTTTGTTTTATTGCTGCTTAAAACTTCATGGTTCTTCTTTGTGTTGGTTTGTTCACATCAGCAATGCCGGTGCCCGAGCAGCCTGCAGAGCAGGAGAAGGGGGCCATGGTTGCCCCTGTGATGCCAGCCTCCAACGGAGACAGATCTGAGACAGAGACGACCTCCTCCATCCTCGCCTCTGTCAAAGAGCAGGTAGGAACTCTCCAACGTACATGTGTGTTGTACATGTGCCAAACCAGTCATGTGTTTAATTTGGAAAAGAAAGGCACATTTTTGCTTTTGCTCGCCCCTCCGAGTCCTTGAACAGCTTGCTATGAAGAGGTTGTCCCTGTTATTCAGGGAAAAAAGGCACTCGACTGCCTTAAAGTATTTAAAAGAAACGAAAGATTGATTACTGCCAAGGGAATACGAGAGTGTAATGGATGGAAATGATGGAGATTACGGGGCGAGAGCTGTAGCCAAGTAGACATAATTGAAAAAGTCATTAAAATCAAGGCAATTACTCGACAGGGAATGTTGGCAGGTAGCTGCAGCGCTGCAAGAGGTCAGGCAGAGTCATGGTGCTGTCTGGCTTCAAGTGGGGCAAGAGGGAAGGAAAGCAGGACATAGAGATATGGAAAGAGGAGATGAGGTATGAAAGTCAGGATGGATGGGTTGGTTTGGCGTGCATAAGGAGAGAGTTGGGTGCAGGACAATAATGATTGTAATGTTTTCCGTTGGACTCGTCTCACTAATTCAATTAGGGATTTGTGTTTAACCTTGGACTCATTCCTTTATGTAATGGAATTCTGTTTCATTTGGATTTAGCTCATCAGCAAGTGTAATACGCAATAGATTTATCATTTTGCCTATCTACATTGACTCTGAAGTTCTCCTTAATTTAATACCACAAAATATTCCATTTACCCTTACTGACCGAAGGACAATTGCAGATGGCACTTTACTTTTTTTCCCCCCCCTTGCAAATGGCATTCATTTCTGTGTGTTTTCTCTCTCGATATGAGAACCTCTAAGTGCTCTCACATTACTGCAGGGTTTAGTCAGATCCAAGCTTAGGACCAGATTTGAACCCGCAGTTACCCTCCACTGCTGGGAGAGCGAATGGAGGAAGAAAAGGGAAGACATCACAGACATGTAGCTGTTGTTGAAGCCTTATTTCATTCTGCAGTGCGACAGCTCTAAAAACGACTCCCCTGAGGAAAAATTATCTGAGTATTCAAAATGAGTTCCTTGTTCAGTCATCAAAAGGCAACAGGAAGATGCCTTTGCATTCAGGTTTTCAACAACATTGGTTATTATGTTACAATACACCAAAATAAGCTTTGGAGATACTGTATACTGCAGTGACTGTGGAAGGTATTTTCCCCTGTTTTGCACTTATCGTGAACCTTCCTCCCGTCATCTCATAGATATGTTTTAAGTCATAAGAACAACAATGATGTGTATTGTCTTCAGTCCAGAACATACACATAAAGCAGATCACTTGACTCAACTGAAGTTTGTGTAAGGGAAAGTTCACACCAGAGTCATAACGAGGGTAAAGTTCTCTCATACGTCACATGAAACGTCATACATTAGGAGGAAATCCGTTTTTCTCCATCATATCTCTATTGCTGTTTTTCCCTCCAGACAAACATTTTTACATACTTTGTAGAAAAGCACGAAACAGTCTAAAGGGTTTTCCTGAATGCAAGAATTAGGAGGCGCCGCCTCAGTCATGTTTCATCATGCATCCAGCTCTCGACAAACTCTGGCGGGTTTCTTCACGGGAGACACTGTTTTCTCACAAGCGTGGCACTTGATGGATGTCTGTCAGTGGTAACGACTACTGCGTCATCACGCCGTTGCGGCGGCGCTGTATCGCGATCAGCAAAATGCACTGGGAAAGGTGCCGCCAAAACTGCAAAAGAGCCGTCTGTTTTTGGCTGGACCGCAGCAAAGCGGAAGCCAGCCCTGTAGACATGAAAGTCTGTCACTGGTGGAGTGACTGACTGAGGGACTTTGCTCTTTCAACATGAACATGTGACACAGTGGTTCTGTTGGTAACTCTTTGGAAATCAGTTGTATTTTGCTAGTGGAATGCAATTTATATTTTATATTTGTATGTTGTCATACTCTGTGTGGTCGTTACTTGGACCTCTGCATAAACTTGTAGATGGTCAGGGTTTATGTTACAGATACTACCTCTGACTATCCCGCTAACAAGTTGGCCACAATCCTTGAGCAAGGTATTCAACCTCTGGGCGCTCCGTTGGAGCTGATTAGCGGCCAGCAGTAAAAGACAGTGTCTTGTACTAGTTACAAAAGTAGTTACAAAAATAGAAATAGCTCTGCAGTAACTACATTAATGTTAGACATAGTCATTTGAAACTGATAATCAATTTCACAGATCAGAGATGCAATAATTCACATTTTGACTATGTCGTCATAATGTCTCTACACCAGACGCACCAGAATGTATTTATTGTATCAGTTGTTGCATTGATTTTGATTTTAAAAATTTCTACAGCCTTCCTCCACCTGCACTCTTTTGTTTGTGGTCCCATACTGTGCGTAGTTTGTATGTAGATTGATCAACTTGGTTTCAGCAGATTTATTTGCACAACACCATAACATTTCATGAATAATACATTTCCACCCCGCACACATTAAAGTCTTCATAAAATAATTGATGGTATGGAGAACTCAGAAGTGTGGTATTATGTGATAGTCTTAATATGTTCTGCATTTTAAGCACATCTTAAATGTAGAACATAGATTTCCTTAATTTCCACGCAGTGTGTAATAGATGCATGATGTAAATGTATGATACAAAGTTAACTATAAATATAGCTCTCACATCCTTTGTCCAAGATGCATATATGTCTTTGTGTGTGTGTGTGTGTGTGTGTGTGTGTGTATCTGCATATTACTCCAGTAACCCAGCAGACCGACTCCCGTTGCGGCACATCTTCATGCCTAACACACACCTCTCTCCACGATGATATACCATAGAGGATGCACACATGGCGTGTTTTCCATTTAGTAGATGCCATCTGTCTACGTGTGTGTGTGTGTGTGTGTGTGTGTGTGTGTTTCTGGTGTGACATGTGGTATGTTTATGTTAAAGAAATGATTTCCAACCAGCCCTGTTAGCCCTGGGGTTTATTCAATTATTTTAATGCTGATGGAATTGGGTAAATGGGACACCATTATGAAGGGAATCAGTTTAACAATTCATTTAATGTGTTCAGTCAGAGTACGGCGAACATGACACCACTCCTGGGTTCATCAAGGTATATTTTTTAAAGCCCTTAGTTAGTAGGCCAAAAAAAAATCTGAGATGACACAAGCATGTTGCGATGCTAAACATTATGTTTGTACTGTACATCTCTGAACACATTTTACATAATTGTTAGTGATATGACTGTATTCAGACAATGAAGCAAAGAAACACACTGCATTAATGAAAACACCGATACCCACCTGCAGCTTAATTTATATCTTGCTGTTGTGCTTCAAAAAATACATTTGCAGATATTTGACTGCACTGAAGCTTCACTCATGAGTAGGCTACCGTAACTCTCAGATTTAATTTAGAACTGACAGTCAAATTAGCCAATTCATCACTTTTAGAGACACAGCAAATACACTCGACAACATAGACGCCAGTGAATGAGAATAAAACAAAAATGCTGCATTTGACATTCAAATTCACAGCTGCACTGCGCAAGGTTTCACATCTAATTATGAGTGATGGCAGTAAGCACCTTACTGACAATCGGCCGAGGTTACACAGGACACGCAATTTATTAAACAATTAATCCGAGCTACAACGAAACAAGCCATGAAAATAACGCGCAGCAAGACTGAGCTGTTTGATCTTCTTAAAGCGACCTTATTTCCAACTATCCAAGTCAGGTACACATTTGTTCTTGTTGCCTTTGGTATGTTTCCAACGGGGAAAGTGGCATCCCAAAATATAAGTGCAGAGGATGCTATGGACGAGGATTTTATTCAGCGGTTTTGGCCGACACGGAAAGTGGCCGCTTGAGGCTGCAGCTGCAGCGGGGAGGATATGGCCGGCGGGGACCCTCCAGAACCTGAGCTGCTGGCAGCCGACGCCAGCTCGTTGTGCTTTTGCTCAAATTGCCGTCCAATGTCAACAAAAAACGGATTCGTTCTGCTGTGATTTGTATGTTTGCGTGGGCACTTTTTATTGGATGCTGTCGCGATGACAATCCCGAGAGAGCGAGAGCCTTGTGCCATGCTATTACAAATGGGGAACAAAAACAAGATGGCTGGCAGATGAAGCAGAGAGCGGATTAGGAAGGTGGACAGTCAATGAAGTGAAGAAGAAGTTGAGAGACTTTGTGCAGGCAGCCCAGGCCGACTCTAGTCTGGATGTCTTTCTTTACAACTGGCCAACTTTTAACAGGCAAAGAGACGGTGACACTTGTGCCAGTTAAATTAAACAGATGAAAGACAAGCTGAAGAGAACGTTTTTGTTCCATGTCAAATGCAAGTTCACCCGACTCCAGTCAAAGTACCTACCTTAAGCACAGCGGCAGCTCCTACTGCACGTACTTAAGAGATTTGGACCTCGCTGTTTTACTGGAGAACGAAATTAGGAGACTGGAGATGGAGACAGAGACGGTATGGGTGAACAAGAATCGAGCTCGACATAAACTTGCCCTTGAAATTCATCTATTAGATCAAAGGGCTACACAATCAAGAATGACAGCGTATTCATAAAACAAATAAATAATAATACTACAATTGAATAAGTAAATGAATCTCCAAATACATCCCAAGCATATTTTATATAATGCTCATACACTTTACACACTGTTTACATGTATTTCTTTTCTGACGCAGGACATAAACATGGTGTCTCTTCATTTTGACCATGGGCTGATCTCGGGAAAAGACACATTCTTTTATCGGTTGATCAGGCGAATTATATTGCTTTTGATTAGACGAGCCTCCTCTGCTGCTTTATTCCATGTGACGTTCCACCTCTGCCTCCACTGCTCCCATATTCACCATGGAGGGATGCACTCTCTTAGAGACGCAAATGATCGTGCACTCTGGCTCCATCCTGATGTCACTGGACAAGCAGTGAAATAAAATATGCGTACCAGCTATGCATCATAACACAACCTTAGTCTCTGATAACACGTTCATGTGTTGGCAAAGCAGATAGTTATCAGAACGGTTATTAAGGACTTTTGATATTAATACACTGCACACTGTGAGGTACCCGTTTGAAGTCCACAAAGAGGTAAAAACTAAATGTATGTAAGTCAGAAAGGAAACAGAAAATATGCTCCATGCTAAATTTCTTCAATCTCAGATAAATGTCAAGTGGCTTTATCCCTTGTTAGATTGTTCATATTTAACAGCTTCTGTTGTACAGTTGGAGCCATTTGAGTTTCTCAAGATGCTTTGCACTATGTTGCATCATGTCTTGCCTCAGGAGAGCTCCACAGAGACCAATTTAACCGGTGCTGATTTGCTCTACAATCTATCAGTTTTCTGCATATTTTCATTTAGCCAAAGTTAATGTCCTGCTCTCTTTCTGGAATAAACCCTGGTAATTTAACCTTGTTTCTTGCGAAATTATGATCTGCACATAGTTCATGTTTTGCTTTATCCTTAACTGATACTGTGATTTTTTGATTCCACCTATAACGGGTTTAATGAAAGCTGTTATATTTTCTCCCGGCGGCCAATTAATCTTTTTGGAGAAAAATACTCTGGTTTAAAAGAGGTAAAGCTTTCTTCATCTCCACATTTCATCACCTGGCCAATTTATTATTTTCAAATTATGTTATATTATTCATAGATTATGGTCATTTGGTGTTATGGGTTGGTAAACAATTGTGCACTCTTTAGAGCCAGAACATGCCAGAAAACATGAGTTATTGAGCAGTCACAGAAATAAATCCTTTGGAAGATGAACATTTTTAGGGTGTTTGAAACATTCGGTTGTTATTTCTTTCTTAGATCCTGCTGGCTGCTTGATTTAAGACATCAGCAGAGTTTGTTTTATTGTCTGGATGCTGTCTGAAAGTGAAATGAGATCAGTCTGTCAGATTGCTTATGTAATTAATTTGTGCTTTTGTTAGCTTTAAGTTAGTTTAAGTGGTTGCTGAAAAGGGCTCTGCCTGTTTGTATTAGTTGTGTCTTTCTTTTTGCATGTTTCTGTATAATGTTTTTTCCTTCTTTGCTAAATGCAGCATTGTCGACTCTCGAGCTGTCCACGATCCAAAAACATCTTCGTGGACTCACTCTTGAGATTTTGTTGACTAATCAATGAGCTGATTTAATTATTAGGACCGTACAACTGAGTTTCTTCACAAGAAACACCACTTTAAAACTTTAAAAACAGAGATGCGCTCATAAAGTCTTTTGGAAATAAATCCTTCTGCATGTAAAAAAGCATCAAAAAAACAACCAATTATAGTGTTCTTCATAGCTAACACATTTGGCTTTCAAGCTCATATTTTATTTGACAACGTTGTTGTAGCTATTGCTGTCATTGTCAATGTTATCTTCGACATATCCTTTCTTTTCCACGTATACACAAATACACAACTTTTCTGCATGTTGCTTAACTACATTGTGTTGCTCCTACATTTGGGTTTGTTGCACGTGAGCTGAAAGTATTCATAAGCCACTCGAATTATCGGGGGTTCACAAGTGAGGGAGGCTTTCATTTTCAAAGGAGCAAGGTCTCTTTTAGAGCCCAGGAGGTAATGTATTCTATCCTCCAGCCTGCCCGTTATTCTCCAGACTCCTTTTCTTTGCAGGAGTTTGAATGCATTTCATTGGCCTTTTAGAATGAGCTGAAAACTTTCCTCTTGTTAATGTGCTCTCACATTAACTGCACATCTTTTCAACACACCAAAAGTTGTTTTTTTTTGCTGGTGTTTGTGTGTTGTTTACATTCGTGTAGTTGTGTGTGTTCGAATAGACTTTGCCGCCTCACCTTTTTACACAGCCTCTCTCTTTCTCTCCCCTTTATTGATACCCTGTCCATTGCTGGAGTTGATTGCTGTGTTTTTCCGATGTGACAAATAACTCTGTTTCATGGTCAGAGTGACGGGGAAGAAACAAATCCTCCCACACGCCCCCTCGGCTGTCAAATAAAGCAGCTGACAAGAAACCTTGTGTCTCCTGAAATTCTAACATGTCACAAACGGAAGAAGTATACTCCAGTGTACGGCGATTGTGAAATTATGAATAAGGACTTGAAAGGGTTTCCGTCCGATGTTTGTGGAAGATGACATCTGAACCTCCAGTTAGGGCTGGGTGAAAGTATAATCTCCGTGTTTTTCATACCACATTCGTTATATTATAAGATCATTTGCCCTTTAAAAAACACCTTTTCCAAAAACAAAGACATTATGAAGTTTCACCAACCAAAGTTGGATGCTTGAAGAAGAAACAAAAAATAGACACATATTATTGTGAATTTGTGCGCATTCTTCTCATACCAGATACTGTTGGAAAAACGATTCTCAGCAGGCCTGCCGCTGTTACTGAGCTACACTCTCCTTCTATTCAGCGGTGTGCCTTTGAGATGCTGGAATATGTTCGTCGTGCCGCTACTTTTAGTTGCCCCAGACTTTCGATAAAAACTTTAAAGAGGACGTTGTGTTTTTTCAAGGTTGTTGAGGAGCCGTTTTTTTTTTTTTGGGAACAAGCTCCTCACTCTTATTGCGTGTGCTGCCATGTTTATATTTCACCGCATTCATTTTTATACATCGTTTCAAACCATGAATTCAAACTGATTGATATAACGGATTTGTATCGCCCAGCTCTACTTTCAATGTTTGCAAAAGAAACTGGAAATGGTAAAGTTTCTCGCTGCCATAACAGCATGAAGTGTGCGCTCATGCTGTGGCTTCGAAATGACACTGTCATACCACCTTACAGTTAGAACTTTGACAGCACATTCAGAGAGTCGATGTGCTGGTTCAAAGCTTTTTGTGCTTTCAACCTATCTGCCAGCCCCTCTGCCGGTGGTTTTCAGCCTGAAAATTGGGTTCCCTGCCTCTTTCACTCTGTGTGTGTCCTCAGTGTCCTTCAAAATAGGTCTCTTTCACTGTGCCAATGTAGGAACAGATCATTTAGCCAGCGGGCATACATTCTGGTCTGTGTGTGTGGAAAACAAAGTCTGAGTGTGTGTGTGTGTGCATGAGACTGGACTAATTAAACATATTGTATGTACAGTAAATCTCTGCTGTGCATGCAATGTGTGTGTGTGTGTGTGAGTGTGAGTGTGAAAGTCAGGTGGATGAGTACACCACAATCTTAGAGATGGTTGTCGGTTTGGTAGGGAGGAAATTGTCCACCTCTGCCAGTAAACACACTCAGCAGGAAAGAATGGGAGACATGGATGCTTTTTACACACTTAAGCGCACACACAGGCACACACACGCACGCACACGCACGCACACGCACGCACACGCGCACAGAAACACCAATATTGGACTACGCTGTGAAGCCAAAACCGGTCTTTCAGCAGGTTTCCGGCACTGCTGGTCACTCATTCAGTCAAGTGTTGTATAAGTTGTGTATAGTACGCTTTTGCAGCATTCAGAACACCTGATTCACTCACAAATGTAAATGTACGTGAGAATCATATTCCTGATGACTGCCAAGGGTTTTTTAAAATTTTTTATGCAGGCTTGAGTGGGAGGTTTTGTCACGGTAGCAGAATCCCCCTGCCGTTTACTAACCGAGAGAGCATCTGTGGGAGACTGGGGCAGAGAAGGGTGGTGTTCAGCTGCCTCACCCTGGCTGTGGCAGGGGAAGAATTATTAGTTGGCCCGAAGGCTGTTGTGCTCTTTGGCACTGTTGTTGTGTGTGTAGTTGGGTGTGTGCATGTGCATGTGCGTGTGCGTGTGTGTGTGTGTGTGTGCATGTGCTTGAGATTGTGTCTGCCAGTGGTGCTGCAATGTTCCATTTAGTCAACATCACCCAGCCAGCACCCCCACTGTACTGTCACCATCATCATAACTGGCAGCTGGCAGGCTACATGCTACTGCAGCTGCCATGCTCAGGGCCAAAGAGAGAGCGAGCAGGAAGAGAGAGAGAGAGATAGAGCAATGAGATGAAACGTGAAAATGCGTTTGATTTGAGAGAAAAAGAAGCGGGGTGAGAAGAGGTACGAATATGTGAGATGATAGAGGGAGGGAGAAGGAAAGGACACAAGACTCAGGTAGAAGATGCAAATATTTGGAGATTGTTTGGGAAATTAATTAAATGAGACATAGGGAAGAAAAAGAGGAAGAGAGCACAAGAGAGTGAAGAGAGAAAGAGAGAGAAAGACAGAGAGAGAGGAGGTTCAGTGGCAGTCATCCAATACCCAGCACTCTGAGACGACTACCAAACCAGACTTGCCAATTACCGTTTGAAGGTCAATCAGTGAAAGGGGAATCACAGTACAATGCTGTTTGTACAATCTCTGTGGCGGGGATAAATGATCCAATACAAACACTCTTAAGACTTCTGGGAAGCTCACCAAAAAAAACTTTCTCTAGGAAAAACAACCACAGAGTGAAAACTTTTCCATCAATGTTGACGAAGAATAAGTACGTGCTTACAATATACAGCTTTCTAGAAATAGCTCCCCATCACCTGCTGGTTGCAGGACACGCTCTCCGCTGCTGCTCTGGCCACAGGACCGAGGCACAGCTTTCCAACACCCAGTGGGAACTCCCTGAAGTCAATGTTCGCACTCAGTGTTGATTCCATATGACCAGAGTAACAATTGCGGTCCATCTTTCTACCATGGCACACACCATTTGCGTTGGGATGTAAACAACCAATGTCCCATGAAAGCTATTAGTTGTCTCAAAATGACGGCGTCTAATGTCAACATCTGAACGTGCGGTGCTTTGCATGAGGTCTCTGTTTGCCACACACCTCCTTGCAGCTGATTTTGTTTTCATACATGAGGTGCTAGGAGCCAGAAAAACTCGGAATACAGCAAACATCCTGTTTATTTGACTGTGCTAAACAAGCCCTCTGTGTTGTTCTTGGCGTTGTACTTGGGTATGATCACTTCATTCATAAAAGCAAAGGTAAATAAAGTAGAATAACCTTTTGATGTACTGACAGTTTGTTTTGGAAGATTATACTTTAACTGAGCTAAGTTTGTCAAAAGCAACTACATATAAATGAAAACTGGGTCAAAAGTCTGCACCCCGCCAAGGTTTTCCCAAGATGCTCCCAACAAGGCCAGACGCCATATTAATGGGTTCATTTGTTATGTGTCCACTGGCCCCTCCCAGAGTTCTACCTGGTCATCTCTGAACAATGCAGAATCCTGTAGAACCGGGAAGAACAATGACGTTGTTAGACAGCTCGTCTAATGAGGCGTGAAATCAATATGTACAATCCTGCCTCACCCGGGGCATGCTGGGTAATGGAGTGTCAGGAGCGCTTTGGAGCTATTTTAATCACACAAGACCTTGGATTATGCACTCGTAAACAGGCTGGTTACTGCCAAAAGACCCCTAACCCCCGAGACGTGTGTGTGTGTGTGTGTGTGTGTGTGTGTGTGTGTGTGTGTGTGTGTGTGTGTGTGTGTGTGTGTGTGTGTGTGTGTGTGTGTGTGTGTGGTTGTGTATAAGTATCGGTGATTACTTTTTACGTAATCGATGTACACTGTGCGTCCATATGCCCGTGCCCGCATGACACTAAAGCTGAGCAGAGTTTTCGTACATCTCTGCTGGAATTTAGTGTGAGATGGACTGCGAGACCCCCATTATGAGTGTGTGATCATGGCTCCGCTGTTTATTTCTTCTCCCTCACCTGGGTTCTGTTTCATTAGCCTTTACCGCTGTGACAGAGCCCAACGCTGATCCTGCATGTGAAGTAAGAGCTCTTCCTGCTAATCACTTAGTAGCCCGCACACTCCTCCCTCCACACCACATAGACCTACTACTGCATGCTAATGCTACCTGAGCATTAACTCCAGCTCAGGCTTTCATTTGCCTGCATGCTGATGAACTTGTTAGCAATATCCTGAATGTTAATATCGCAATAGCCAGAGGATTAATGTGCATCTTGAATGCTAATAACATATTAAATTGAAATACCTACAGGTAGCTTTAATACTAATGGAATTTTTCTCTAACTTTCATTCCTTGAACAATTTGAGTTCTGTTGAATATCAGACCGTATGATGCAACAAACACAACTCTTCCAGGATGATTGCATAAAAAAATAAAAAAACTCAGCTAATGCGGTGTAGGATTGATATAAAATCAATTTCACTGCGTAAATATTCATTTATCCTTTGTTATTATCTTAGCCGAGTGGTGCTCTCCAGGGCTCAGCAGGTCTAAAGCGGTACAGCCGTGCGCTGTGGTAATGTTGGCGTGAGCTCGCACCCTGAAGCTATGAGTGAGTCTTGGGAAAACTGCAACGGTGAAGTGTGAGAAAAGAATGGATTAATTGAACACGTCTGTCAGAGCCCTTTGTTTACGGGCAACGCTAAGTGTTGGGGTCAGACACCAGGGGATGTTGCTGTTGGATAGAAGTGAAGAAACTGTGTTGCTAAGTCCTTCAGTTGCTCCATCGTCCTCTCCCCCCTTTCACAAAAACCACTAGACACAGCAGATGATGCTGAGTGGGTGTTTGAAGGGTACCTTTTCCATACAGGCTCACACTGCTTTCCCTTTTCAAGCTTCATTGTTTTCACCAGTTTGTGTGAGTAACTACTTCAGTGTAGCGGCTCCCTCTGTTTACTTCCACTTTGCCTCTAAAATTGCACTGTACTAATGATACAAGGATATTTTTATCCCTGAAACGGCTATGACTCTTCTTTTTTTAGCAGGCAGGAATCATTTTAACTTTAGTCTGTGTACTACAATTCAAAGATTGACTCATTCTTTATACTTGGTGCCACTTCATCTGGTCCTGTAGTCTGGCTGACATGATTAGAAAACATGAGACGGCCCCATGTGGTTAAGCTTTATCCCGATTTGAGAGGAAATAGGCCTTTCATTCTCCCTCAGTTCCTATCGATCTGAAAATGAGAAAATGGAAAGATTACTCTGTGATGGAAAGAGTCATTAAAGAGCTGGGGAGGCAAAGAGCTCAGAAAATGCCCACATATTTATCAGTTCACTGGCATTTTTGCTTCCTGATTGTGATCGTGCTCCGCTGGAAAGTTGGTTGGATCCTTTAAAGCCTGCCGTTATTAAGAACACATATGTCACTGCGAGCTGACAAGGTGTTAGATATGCCGCCATCTTTAGCTTCGGTTTAAAAGAGACCCAGTATATCCTTTGTAGTGGAGTGTATTCATTTTTGTCCAAGTCAATTCTTAATTTGTGAAGTTGGGAAATAGCATGGAACCATGTCATACTTTGATTGTTATCAGTAAGCAGCGAATGTGTCACTTGATTTAGATCAATTAAAAAGCCTCTGCAGGTTGTAAATAATGGCAGCCTGACAAAAATGCCACTGTTCTTGCTACAGGGTATTTGTTTTATTCAAATTGTTTATTTGATAAGGGGACAGTGCACATTAAAAAAAAATAATTCTGTTAAATGTGCCAGAGTTAGCCAACAGGCTATTTTCCATCTGTCGTCCTGGATATATGGATATATTGACCTTTTACATTGTACACTATTTGTCATCCATCATCTTTTTTTAGATGACAGTTATATCATGAGCTTGAGAATCACTCATTTGTCCCACTAACTCAGTAGTTTTTACACTTTTGGTGAATTTAAGGGTGACTTTGTTATATTCATCTTGACATATTTGACTTTATGAGAGGGGAAGAGGTGCTTAAACGCATCGTTAGTTTGGATACCAGTGAGTATCCACCATCTCGTTAGGCGAGAAGGCACCGGGTCAATCTGGCCTTGAAGTCCTACGAAGGACCCAGTTTGTGGGTCTTGTCCTTCAGTTGATCCAGCCTCTGAATTGGGACACAGAGTCACACCTGGGAGCACTACAGTACAAACCGCTCGACTGCTGGACACTGAGCTGGTCCACTGGGGTAGATGGGGGTCAGTTGCCTTGCTTAAGGGCACGACTGTGATAATTGTTGAGGGAGCAAAGAGTGTTGCTCATTTGTTTTCTCCTGTCAAACCTGTTTTTGCTCGTCGACTACCGTGCTGGCTTTGAACTGACTAAATTTGCTGCAGAGGACACACTTGAGGGAACGTATTATCCTGCTTGTTGGTCCGTAATGACATTTTATTGATGGACCATTTCAATCCAGTCCTATAACACTACTGTATAGAGGCAGAGTGTACTGTCCAGTCAGTCTTTGCACACCATACTGAAGCTACTAAGTTGATCGCTCTTTCCTGACACAGGTTAAATGATAACATACATCAGTGCACACTTGTTTTTTTGATGTTATTTGAATACATGAACTCTGGAGAAAAAGTCTGTCCTCTTTCAAATTATGGAAAGCTTCGCTTCTGCTCCTTAATTTGAGACTTGCACTTCTCCTGTGTAATAAAAAACTGTTACTAGTAACATGTTAATCATCCATCCTGGCTTTTGATCTTGCGATGTCTTACATTTGTGCTCTGATTACCTTTTTGGTTGTTGTTTAATAAAAGCAAGAGGTAGTTGAAGGGAGTTGTATTCACTGCTGGAGTACAGTATATCTCTTGCACTGGTAGAGTTGTTTCATGAGTCATACGCATGCCCATATTCCTGGCATATTATATAGAATTATGTCCTCAGCATATGATGCATAGTGTTGTGCCTACTATATGCAACATTACATCTCCATATGCTCTTCCGTGAAGTTTATTTTTGACTTCAGTTATCACGTTCAGTGTAATATGTCACTGCACTACAGTGCACAGCGCAGCAGGAAAGCTCAGCTAACAGTTTTCCACGGCACCGTAGCCTTCTCCCCTTGGCATTCTAAATAGATAAATTATGATCACACTCCTCTGCAGTTGTCTGGCCGCCAGGGTTGACATATACACTGTAAAGAGACTGGCTAATGAAGAATGGCTCTGTCATTGGAGTTGTCTCGGAAATAAGGCAGATCACTCCATCTCTCTTTCTCTCTCCCTTGCGCTCAGTCTTTCTTGTCGTTTTCTCATGCTTTCTTCCTCTCTTCCCTTATTGCTCCATTGCATCTCCACCCATCATTCATTCCTGTGTTTCATTCTCTCATCGCACTCTGTCTGTATGGAATAAATGAGGTTTTGGTGTTGCAAATGCATCATAGCCTTTCAACCCCCCTCTCCTCCCCCCTACCCATAGGGCTTTGCGGCATTTGGAGATGTGCATCTAACCATCTCTAATGAGCCTGCTCGCGTTCGTCACTGTCGTTGTTGTTGTTTATGGGGAAGTAATTTGTGGTTGCCATAGAAATTGTCTCTGCTAAATGTGCCCATCATTACTTTACGCTTAAATCCATCATTGCCAGTAGGCAGGAGGCGGGCGGGCGAATGGAATTTGATTAATATGATTTGATATCATTTTTCCATTAACATCTCGAGGAAACTGTTGTCTTTGTTAGTATGCAATATTTTTTTTTATAAACTTACATTCAGTCTGAAAGTCCCCGGATCACAGAAGACGTGCAATTCAATCTTTATTTTGTAATACATGTGCCCCTAAATAGCCACATTCATTTATTTTAATTTATTCTACTTTAACAAAATTGAAAGAATTGCCAAGATGGGCGTTTTCCAAAGGCGCGTTTTATTCCCCTCCTCCTCTCTCTCCTGTGAGGGATCAACTGAGTTTTGACAGGATGTGTCATCATGCAGGATTTCACTTTGAACTCTGGTTCTGGACGGATTCCTGAATATTTTAGTGGTGGTAGGGGGTGAAACCTCATTTGCTATTTTTTTTACTCTTCTCTGCTCGCACCTTTGGGGTGGAAATGTCATATTGTCAGTGGGATATACCCATGGTAGCAGCTCTACCAAGTCTGGCCTAAATGGAAATGTCAGTAGAGATGTTCTAAAAAAAATGTCTCTCACTTCATTTTCTGTCTTTTCCCCATTTCTTCCCTTCTCTTGGGTTTAATATTACCCCTTTTCTCATCTCTCCATCCTTACTCTCGTCCTCCGTGTCTTTACCCCTCTCTGTCTCCATGCGTTTCATCCTCTCACCCCTCCACTGCTTCCCACCCGCTGTCTCTCTCCAGACTCCATTCCATGTTTGGTATTCTTCCTGATTTTTTTTGTCATTAATTTCCCCCGTTTTGTATAGTCACCCTCCCATTCCCAGCTTTGACTTGTTAAAACTCTCTACCTTAATCTTTCTCGTCGTTGTCTATACCTCCCTCTCTCTCTCGTCCCTCCCCTCTCGCTCTCCATCTGCCTTATGTCTCTGTGGTTCAAGGCTGCTTGTGTGGGCTGCCAGTAACTTGTCAGTCAGTTGTGTTGCTTTACCCCCCTTCACTTAACCTCATTTCTATTTATTCTGCTTATTGGCTTGGTTTTGCCCCATGCTGTGTAATGAGTTTCTAAAACTTTTCTGAACTTGCTTCCATGACCTTATCAGACTCAATCTCTTTTTTTTCCCCACACGCTTCCTTCTCCCCATTTTCCTTTCCCTTTGTGACCATAGATCTCCAAAATAACATTAGTCTCTTTTGCTCGTCTTCCTCTTTTTTCACTCCTGCTGTCATTTCTCCTTCTCCTGTCGCTTCCCTCTCCCTCCCTCAGGTGGCCTGGACCAACTTTGCCCCCTCACCTCTATTGCTATACGGGGTATAAAGGCCAACACAACCTCCCTGTCAGGGGAGATTTATTCCCTCACCTTTTGGAGCTCTTGATCAGGGTCTGTGTGCATCTGTAATCTGCCTTTTGAAAGGTGAGGCAGTCACCCTGCGCCAGCCCTCCCAGATGGATCGCTGGGGACCTGGTGTGTCAACGCGGCATTAAACATTTAAAACTCGGTCTGCAGATCACTCAAAGTTTAGCAATGGAGCTAGCAGTCTTGGGTCTGGAAACCACAGAGGGGAGCAGACACGAGAGAGAGAGAGAGAGAGAGAAAGAGAGAGAGAGAGAGAGGGGGGGGGGGGGGGGGGGGGAATATATCAGGACCAAAATTCAAAGCTTCTTCCTGGTGCTACTTGTTGCTTTGTTGTGAGCAGGTGTCCTCGGGTTTTCATGGATAAAGACTCAAATGTGTCCTCGCAAAGATAGTGGGCCATTTAGTAAACTTCCGTTCACCCAATAGGCCAGTGGACTCAAATCAATGTGAAATGTGCCAACATGCAGGATTGCTGGTTCTGAGCCAGAGACGATTGAGACGCACTGCTGCCAACGCCAATCACAGCACCAGAACATTTTAAGGAAACGAGTCAAGTGAATGAGATGGAGCAAAATACACCTGAATAACCAATTCACATTAAGAGCAACGGCTCTGGACAACATGTGAATAAGCGAGTCATTGTTGGTGTGTGGAAATGTGTCATTTTCTTCTTCAAGTAGGTGGAATAAAGTGTCCTCCCACAGCTGTGCTATGAATACACCTGCTCTGGGTTAGGACAAACAGCTCTGAGTATAATAATAATCATACATTTTATTTGCATAGCGCTTTCAAAGGTACTCAAAAGCACTTTACACAGTAAAAAAAGAAACAATGAACGCAATTACTAAACAAGAGCAAAACAACATTCATAAGTAGCATCACAGGTTAAAAGCAGGTTTGAATAGATGACTCTGTTAATTGGACTTTAGTGCTGCCCACGACTGATGACTTCAACAAGTTCTTTTTATAAACTAAAGCTTTAGAATCACACAGCTGGCTTTCAAGTCAAATAGTTTTGGTTGACAGAGGTCCTACATCTCAAACATTTTCTACCATTTTGTTGGCACCAGGTCATGCAGAATGAAAGAGCTTTTTAGTCAAATGGCATACTTTGCTGTAATTGGAGGTCTGTCACTGATAAGTCAATGAAGATTAACTGCAACCTAGAATTTTCGCTGACATTTGCTCATTGAAACAGCCAATTACGGCCCCTTGAGAGCTATCAATGGTATACACTGAATGAATGGCCAGGTGGGCAAGCATGTTACCGAACCTCTGTATTCAGTTGTACAGAAAAGAGTGCCGCGCCGCAAAGCCACAAGTGATCCGTGGTAAACACTTCTTGCGCCATCGTCTTCCTATGGGGAAAGCGCTTGAAATTGCCACCAAAAGCTGCGCTTAAAGTTAAGAAAATTTCAACTTTGATCGTAGTCGCAGCTGACCGTTCTAAATGCAACCAAGGAGAAACAGCTGCGGCTGCTTTCGTGGCCTTGAAACCATTGAAAAGATATATTCAATGACGTACCATACCCGTGCTGCACTTTGCCTCCACAAGGCTCTGCGGCCGACCTTGTGGTGAGCGAAAAGCAAATTTCCTATCATATGAAGGCAGCTTTAGCAACTGGACAAATATACTCTTGATCCTAAAACAAGCTGAGGTCTTTTTCCAGTGAGCTCACCTCAATGTCATCAGTCTTTGCCGCCTCCTCACCTTTCCTCACCTTTCTTCAACTATCATCCCATTGCATTTCATCACCTTTGCTCCCACACCTGCCTCTGGTCTCCTGTTCTCTTCCACATTTCCTTCCTTCCCCGCCCCGCTGTATTTTAGTTTCTCTCTGCCTCCGTTCTGTCACGCACAGACATGAATGCCATGCCATAAATACAGACAGGGTCATAAAGCATATTTTCATTCCAACCAGATCATTGCACAAAAACAGAGAGTGTAGGAATAATTCGAGGAACACATCACAGAGGCAAAAGCAACGGCACCTATGAGAAGAGAAGTGAGAGATAACACAAAAGAGACAAAGGAGTTAAGAACCGAGTCGGGAACGAGGCTAAGGGAAAGTTGAGAGAGGGACACACTCGAGCACGCTGTGATGGCACTGATGTAAGGAGAGATGGCAGGGCAGGGTAGATGGCAGAAGAGCGAGAGAGTGAGGAACTGAGGAAGAAGAAACAGGAGAAGAATGACAGAGTGTGACTCAGAAACAGAGACAGAGAGACGGGGTGGAGGTGGAGGTGCAGACGGAGTGTTTGCCCCGCGGGCCCGGCCGGCCAAAGGTAAGCCAGCAGACGGCACAATGTGTCACTCTACATTTTGTCAACAACATGGCAAGTTATTTCTGGAGGAAGGGAGTTTCAACCTTTTGAGGCACGGGCATAACCGATCTGCGCGCTCGCGTGTGTTCGTCAATAGCACACGGATGCACTCTGCAACCCACAATTCCCTCACGGAAATACAGTTTGTATCTCCCGGAAGGATTTGTTGACATTTCTTTCTGTCTTTCAATCCTCAGGGTCGAATTTGCTAGACACACGTGGGGGGTTGTGTCCAACAGGGAAATAATCATGCTGACGTGTGTGTGTGTGTGTGTGTGTGTGTGTGTGTGTGTGTGTAAAATGACGTATGTTGTCTTCTTTCTAGCTCTCCCTCTTTATTCGTAACCTAGTAAAGTCTCTGACTGTAATGAATCAAACCTCCTCCTGAGAGTCCTGGCTAACATGCACACTTACGAGGCACTTACACTCTTACAGTATGCACATTCTCTCTCTCTCTCTCTCTCTCTCTCTCTCTCTCTCTCTCTCTCTCTCTCTCTCTCTCTCTCTCTCTCTCTCTCTCTCTCTCTGATCTCAAAGACACACTCATAATAAACATACACCGTCTACAAAGCTTAGCCCCATTGTTTACACATGGATAATCCCCACCACAAACTCTAGGAGGAAAACCATTTCAGCCACTGTAGCTCATCTACTGCGGCAGAGCGACATCTAGACTTGTTATCATACTATAACTGGCCCTACAACACAGTAGTAGCTTAGCATTGAAGAAACAACAAGGAAAATTGATTTTTCTTCACCGTCTCTGACGGAAGACGAGAGCAAATGGAAAAGGCTGGGTTGAAGGTTAGAAGGTGTGTATGAGGCAGAAGAGAAAGAGGGAGATGGTGAAGAAAGGATCCGTGGGTGGAGGTAAGGAGATAAGGGTGGTCAGAAGGAAAGGTGGCACGAAGTATCAGACTAAGGAGCTCAGGACTTGAGACGGATAGAAAGGTGAATTACGTGTGACAAAAATAGTATGCAATTCCCAAGAGAAGAAACGATCTAAGTACAGGATATAGAAAGGTGAATGATGTATGAAGGAGGCAGGGATGAATATTGGAAGCAATGACAGACAAAAGTAAAAAGCAAATAAGGGGAAAAGATCGTAACCAAGAAGATAATACAAAGCTACTGTAGCTCAAGCAAAAATAAAAAGCTTTCAATTGCAATTACAAATCAATTTATTTTATTTGCCATAGAAATACATGATGACTAAGGAAATATGACACTTAGTGTTTCAGATAGAATACATATTAAAACAACCTGCACCTTGATGACTGTGATGGTGGGCTGCCCTGTGAAGACCCTGGCAGCAGGTGGCAACTTGATATAAATCATAGCTGGTAAGGGAGTCTGACAGAGAAGCACTTACGTGTGACATGCATTTGCATGGCGAAGCAGACGGATGGGCGGGATTGGGCAGCCGTGACGCGTGGAGGTGGGGCGCTAATCGGAAGATTGGCGTTTCGATTCCTGACTCCTGTCGAAGTGTCCTTGGGCAAGATGCTGGCTTTCCTATCAGTGTGTGAGTGTGTGTGTGAACAAATGTAAATGATGGCATGTAAAACACTTTTAGTGGTCAGAGGATTTGAAAGCGAGTTAACATTCATCACTGGATGGATATGTGAAGTCAAACGGTAGGAATTAAGAGATTCAGGACAAGCTGAGGTACAGCCAAAGCAGGATCTCAGAGGACTGCAGGACAACACACAAGATGAATATGTGTGGCAATTTGCATCATATGCAAAGAGGTACACACACACACACACACACACACACACACACACACACACACACACACACACACACACACACACACACACACACACACACACACACACACACACACACACACACACACACACACACAGACGCAGCGGCGTGCTTGCAGTTGCATGCTTCTCCATCCCATATTGTCTTCTCTTATGTCTTCTCCCATTATGGAACAAATGCGGGAAGCTAAAGTGCTTTCCATCCAGGTCTTAATTAGATAACAGAAGCCCTAAAAGGCTGCTCTCTGCACCTCACACCACCTAACACGAAACCAGGAGCATGGTGGGAAAGGAGAGGTTGGCTTGGTGGTAATCACATCAGCCAACTCCTTAATCACTTTTTGCTCACCGACAGGCATCTTATACCGATCATCTGGAAACTTGGGCTTTGGACCCCGAAACAAAGACTCTTATCTAGACATGTGACACATGATGACCTCAGATAGAATATTAGAAACAATTTTTAAAAAAAAGCCAGGCACCATCTATGAAATGTATTCATTAAAATGGATGTTAGATATTTTTGGGAGTTTCTAATTGTTCTTAGAGGTGTGTTTTCCACAAAAGCCAACGGAGGTATTCTAGCCTTTTACCGCTGTTGTCGTGTTCAAAATGTTGTGACTCAGATCGAACCTGCTTGCATTGAGGGGGAAGGAGCTGCAGCCGGATCGTTTTATAGAGCGCTCAGTTTATGTAGTCGAGCAGTTTAAATGTTCTATTGCTTCCACTGCGCTGCCATTAGTGTGTGAATCTAACAGCACACGTACCCAAACAAGACTCAGTGAATGCATCTTCACAGTAAAGAAACCCACAAGAGAGAGACAATAATAATGGGTATGGAAACACATTTTGGGGTATCTTAATATATAAGGTAATCAACAGGATGGGTATCCGCTGCTTCCTACTGCTTTTAAATGGATAAAAAGAAACTGATGATGGGTCAGGCTCACCAGCAATTGTGTGTGTGTGTGTGTGTGGGTGTGTAATGTATTCAAATAATCATCCTGCTTTGGCCTTATCTCTGCTGTGACAAGATTTTGATTCCACCTTTGGTACTACCTTCATAATTGAAAAATGTAATCAAACACAAAAAAAACCATACGAGACATCCTGAAAAAAAGTGTTTCAACACTGATTGTGTTGTTTTTTCTTGCTATACAGTTGTTGATATAAAGTCGATGATGTCCGGAGAGCAGTATTTTAATTTATCCATTCGGAGAGGTATGTGGAGACACTTTTCCCCCAGGCGGAATCAACAATGGTATTTTTAAACCAGTCACTCAGTGATAGCAGTCTTTTGCACCATTGCGCTCTCCTATATGTTGTATTCCTGTCATCTTGCATTATACGATTCTGTAAAAGCATCAATATGAATCATGCGCAAATTCACTTTTAACTCAGGTATGACATAACACAAGAAATTGGTACATATCACGCACAAACACGCACAATTAAGCTGAGTCATCTCACAGCCCTCTTCAGGCTGGAGTTCGTACACACCCACAACTCACAGTGACGTTTCAATAAACATATCAACGACCTCACTCCAACTATATCCACCCATTCCATATATCAGCTGCATGGGTTTGCAAAGCAATAACCCCGCACAGCAGCAGACGCAACCATCCACTCAGAATGAAACAGATTTATTGCCTTGCCTTTTGTTTTCTTCGGTGTAGTTTTTTTTCTCTCGCGGAGCTGCAGTACGCTTGAAGGTCATTTACCGGATCATGAATGTCATTCTGCATTCATAATGTTTTGGGAAATTACATTTTAAAAAGAATAAAGAGGGGATAAAGTGAAAGAAAAAAAACACTATTTAAAGAGCAGGTGCGCGTGTGGGTCAGTTAATATATATATATATATATATATATATATATATATATATATATATATATATATATATATATATATATATATATATACAGTAAGTGTGTTTATGCAGTATTGCACCTTATTTTTATCCTGTACTGATGTCCTCCCTGAATATGCATATTCATACATTCCTATACAGTAAGGAACTGCTTGCCTGTACTTTACCGTGTATACAGTGGACTGTGTCCTAATTCTGCCAATATTATTTATTTTCCCATAGCCCACTGCTGTCCCTATTCAGAGCAGGATTGACTTTCTTCTGTCAATACCCGCTCCTTCATGTTTTAATTTAGAGAGGATTTATGAAATTATATTTCTTCTCCTCACAGGCTGAACTGTTTGAACAAACTCGATTGCAAAGAGACTGCTTCAAAAACCGGAGTACATGAAGTGTTTTTTCGCGGCTCACCTTTCCCACAAGAGGTGGGCGGTTGAGGAGGTGTTCCAACTGTAATTTACCTGACGGTTTCTGACAGCTTTGATCAATAATGCCATAATCACTACCAGCCAGTCACAGTATGAAAAGTCATGAACCAAAGTGATTAGATGACAGTTTGTTCAGACACTGTGACAGTGTTTCTCTCGGCTCGCTGGATCCACTTGACGAGGGGAATGAAAAAAGATAAACGTTTACAATAGGTGATTAGTATTTTTTTTTTTGTTTGATTGTCAGTGTTTTTCCATGTCTTCACAAGGGTGTTTCTGCGATCTCTGGCAGGCTGACTCAGAAAGATGATTATGGCTGCTGGTTTGCATAGAGATGCTCAATGCTTTGTCCTGCAGATGGTTGAACTTGGCTCTGGTTTCTCTGTCAACCAAAGTCTTTTGGCTTTGGATGACCTCTTTCCACGCTTCTCTCACCAACGCTGAGAAACGTGTGCACTTTTTTTTTTTTTTTTTTTTTTTTTCAAACATGCATTATGCTCAGCTCAGTCGCCCATGTCGGGGATAAGACATGTTATTATGGTGCTTTATTTAATCATACTTAATAAAAGCCTCGGCATTGACAGGCTTTCAGAAGAGAAAAGGTCTGCTTTCATACAGTGATACAGGAGCAACTTTGTGTATTTTTAAGACTTGAAACTTAAGCTCAACATTGTGAAGATGCTACCTGTGCATTTATGTGAGTCGATGTCTGTGTGAGCCGGTGTGGTTGTGCTCTCCCCACCTCTCCAGGGGTAGCACTCAGCAGTCCCTCTCCACTAAAAGTGCTGAGTGTGAGGGATGGTGTCAGATGACAAATCTAAGGGACAAACTGCATCTAAAGCAGACATTCTTTATAGTCTGTCCTTCACCTCTCTCTCTCTCTCTCTCTCTCTCTCTCTCTCTCTCTCTCTCTCTCTCTCTCTCTCTCTCTCTCTCTCTCTCTCTCTCTCTCTCTCTCTCTCTCGCTCCACCCCCTCTCTCCATCTATTTCTCTCCTCTTTGTTTCTCAAATCCTCTCATCTCACCGTAACTCTTCTCTCTCCTCTCTACTTGTTTATCCGTCCCTTTACTTCTTCTCAGAGTAATAGAAAGACAAAAGCACTGCGATGCTGTGCATCAAGGAGATGACAGTGAGTCATCAACCCCCCCATGATTACAGACAGAGCAATGCACTGTGGGTAACCGCCACCATGAACAACTCTCTCAGCGGGTGACAGCGTTAAAAGGATATACTCAAAAACAGTCTGTGCAGTGTGCACACATACTTTACAAGGAAATAAACACACACACATGTGTACAAGTTTAGAGTGTGTCTGGCATGCTTTGAGATTCTCAAAATCTTTTGGAGAATCTGAAAACTCAAGAAATGATTTGTGAGACTGGTTTAGACGTTGCAAATGTCACCATGACAGCTACATGCTCAGACATACAAACAAATACACAATTTAGAAAAAAATCACACACAAAAACAGAACTTGCGCTACTAAGTTCCATTAATAAACATAAGAATATTCAAATCAGAAATGAATGACATGAATCAATCATGTTTCTTTCTCTCCACTTCCGTTTGTGTCTCACTTTCTTGCATCTCATCTGTGTACACAACCCCCCTGCAGTTTTTCCTCCCATCCTTTCGACTCTCCTCTTTTTTTTTTATCATTCTCTCACTGTCATCCTCCCTTCCCTCCTCCCATCAGTCACATTGAGCCTTCATCTTGCTCATAGGGGGTCCGGGAGCCATGTTTCTACCTAATGATGCATTGCAGAGTCTAGAGAAAAATTTGACAGTTAACAACCTCCTCTCGCTGTTTCTAAGGCACACACACACACACACACACACACACACACACACACACACACTGGAGGAACACTCAGCCTGGTAATGCAGCATGGTGAGCCACCAAAGTTGGCCGCTGCGTGTCATTTCTCAAATCTACGAGCTTTGTTTATGTCATATGTCATATGGTCCTGACAGTGTGGTCACAAACGAGGATACACACAAATGCATTTACAAACGTATCCATGAGTACAATTTCACATATGTACAAGCTGCCAGGAGAGAGGCTGGTGGGCGCTCACTTCATGCTGAACAGATGAAGCGTTCTGCTTTACAGCAATCTTGAATAGTAGAAGTCAGATTCAGCAATTTGCTCTATTGCAGACATAACATAAACATAACACATAAACATAAAATGTTGTATTTTTAAACTTACACAAAAACTAGAGACCAGATTAATGGTGATTTAAAGCTCAGATACCTCTTTAATTTGAAAGTGGAGATTGCCTTTACCTTTAAAAAGCAACTTCAACATTAATGTGGCGGCATTATTGGCTCTGAGGTTGTCGGCTTTCGCACAAAATCAAACCAATATTGTCGTATTAGTTAAATCAGAGTAACCTGGTTGTATTTAATGATACTGGATATCCTGTGGTCCGTGTGCACTTTGCCTTATTCTACAAGAGATAAGTATACTTGTTCTTTAAGACTTTGCTCTATATCATTGATCAAAATACAATAAAGAGAGTATTGTATACGCTGTATATAATGTACAAAGACAAGATAATAACAATGGTTACAGTGGGGACAGTGAAAGCGACAAAATAAAAAATAACAAGCGGTGGGAATGACTAAACGCATATTTGCATTTGCTTTTCATTCATGCTTCAACTTTAAACCCCACATGGATACCCACATCCAAAACAAATGTCTCCAACAGACACCAAACTATAACAAATAACATAAATTAACAAATAAACAAAGGTGATGATGGTGATGGGACTGTCACATGTTGTTTTATTTCCTTGGATACACGACAGGAAGTGCCCTGCCTAGCTTGCCACCTGTGTTGACTCATGGATTTGATTCATAAATCCTGTGAGATATATTAGAACCCGCAAAGACTTTTCCACACATCTTGCCTCCAGCGAGCAGTATAAGAGTTGATCTGATATGAATCTCTGCATCCAACACACTCACACAGGAAATCACACAGTGAAAATGTGGTTATCGTTCTCTAATTTGTCTCCATAAAACTAGTATTCTATTTATTCACGTCGGTGGGTACATTTGTTTCTTCTTGAGATTTGCAGGTGCAGAAGTGATCAAGGGTGATTTCTTCCTTCTTGTTTAATCAAAAAAGCAACTTGAAGAGAAAGCTGGGAGATAACAATGTTTTGTATTTACTATTGTGAACTGATTTGGATTAGAGACGGTGTGAAGGATAAGGAGCGCGTGCCAGTCGTGATTGCAATGTTTCACTCTTTGATTGACCTAAAACATGCAAATGAACTCGCTGATTTACAGACTTATTATACATTTCTGTTCAGGATTTCTATGCATATATGTGCATGTATTTACTTGTTTGTGTGCCTTTAATTTGCATTCTGATCCCCCCCCCCCTCCTCTTTCTCTTTCTAATGAGATGACATGGCTACAGTGTTCGTCTTCCACTCTGTGACAGCCTCTCTGCTGCCAATTAGTGCTGGAGTCGCCAGCTCTCTGTTTGCCTTCAGAGATTACATCTGTTTGTGTACACAATACCGCAAATGAGAAGACCTGCTCAAAGGCCAGGGATGTAGTCAACGAATGTACTATATAGTGAGGTTTGACTCTGTGTGTGTATGTGTGTGGGTGGATAGTATATATGCTACTTAGAAAGAGAGCAAAGGAATGCTTTCCTTGTCGGTGAGTTTGTTTTTTTCATCCGACCGCTGCTTTGCATTGTTAATGTACGCACATTTTTCGCAATGTGTGTGTAGAGCAGAGTTGTTGTTGTTTTTTCCCGGTGTTTCTGCGGCAGTTTGTCCGTGTCTTCATCATGTAGTCTCTGATCCACCTTGATCATAGTGGTTACATTCAAAAGAGGAGCAACTGAGAGAAATATAAGTCCTAAAAAACAGGATTCACTGCGTATCTCGAGGTGTAAGTAGTGCACACTTTGCCCACAATGTGATCATACTTGATCAAGCAATTCAGCACTCCTATTAAGGATACATCGCAGTACAACACGTCTCCGTCTAGACGTGGAATAGAGCAACATGTCATTTGATACTTTCAGCACAAGGTCTGTTAAAAATGTGTTAACACCAACACCTTACCCTCTAGCAAGAAGTGATCCTGGGTCATGCTTTTTATGGATCTCTTACTTTTTTTTATTAATACCTCATCTTTCCTTTTCTCACACACACTATGTGTTCATTACTTACAGGGATGATCAATTGGTGTGCTAGATCCCCAGAGATGACTCCAGTGGTGCCCACTTCCCAGACACAGCACTACACCCACCCTGTCTGTACAATGCATAATTTACGACTGCCTTACATTTGAATGCATCTCGCGGTACCGGGATCAGCACCATGGACAGCGATCCTGAGCTCTACAGAAAAGCAGGATGCATTTTTTGCAAATTATTTGGTGTGGAAATTCTTTACAATCAATGAAAACGATACATATGTGGCTTGTGCTTAAGAGTTCTGTAACAATTTTACATTTAGTAAAGTCTAATGTATAAGTAAATGAATATTGAATGAATAAACTGTTGCTCAGAATCTACTGATAATGTTGAACTATGTTGTGCACTTGGTATTTGATGCATACAGACACTGGCATGCTCACACATGGACCAGGGGTTCACAACTGTGTGGAGAGCTAGCAAACTGAGTCCACCTCTTACTTACTCATTGACAGCAGTTGCTAATATGGCTGACCATTTGCATGCACAATGATTTACACGCATATAAACATTACATTTATTCAAAATCTTGACGAAGCTCATGTCCTCATTAATAATAAAAAAACATAATCCTATAGCTGTGATACCCAGAATCATTCTGCATATGTCTTTTGAATTATATTATCTTTTAAATAATTAATAATTTAATCGTTAACAAATTGTTCGGGTATCATATGGGAAATTTGTGATTAATACATAATGTGTCTAAACACCTACTGTGAAGATAATCCATCAAGCCCGCTTTTACAGTACTTTTCAAAAGTAGTCGGACCAGTGTCGTTTCTCACACCCGCCACCTTCTCAAGGTATCTCAAGGCCCCAAACACGGCCATCACTGCCTGCTAGTAAGCTCATCCGCGTACTTTAAAAGCAACAATAAATCTCTTGATGTATTTAATTTCTTTGATTTAGAGATAAGGGTGGCGCCAGCCTTTTACAGATTTATAGGAGCCTTCTCACGTGGTGGCAAATGGCAGTCTGTTCAGCGCTGCGTCCTGGCAGAAAAATTACACCTCTCATAGCGGTGAATCATCAAAGCTTCCAATTCACTGAAAACAAGCAGTTAATCTGATTTCCCATTCAGTCTTAAAGAACTAAAAAAATGTCATGGTAGAACGGATATTGTGACTGTGCCAGCGAAAGACTGTGACGTTCCCATTGACGAGGATACTCTGGGTTACTCATAGAGTGTATTTCCTTCGGTACGAATAAGCATTATTAGAACATGAATGATGATATTACATTAATTGCAGACACACATTCAAGGAGTGAATAGTCTACACAATTGCCTTGTTCTCAATAATAAATAGAGCATACAGACAAAATTACTTAATGATAGGGTTGCTGTTCATCATTTGTTTGAACAGCTTTCAATGCAATTAAATCAAGTCGTTATTTCTTAAATGTTCTTTGGAACAAAAATAGCGAAAACCAGGAAGATGAAATGGGTCCCTGGCATCTTCGGCGTTGTGAAGGTAATGAGATGACCGGTCAAATGGAGCCTCGGGAGGATTAAAGCTTGATAGAAGTGACATTTTTGTCAACACAGAAGCGCTCGCTCCTCACAAGGCCGCTACCTTCAAATTGAAAAGCAGCATTTGACATTTTACTATGACGATCACAACCACTTGTGGTTACCGACACATGAAGTGAAGAGGGGAGGAGGGAACAGTGCGAGTTCAGCAACGGTATTACACGCACACACACACACACACACACACACACACACACACACACACACACACACACACACACACACACACGTTCGTACACGCTTTTACCCGACAACATGCTCTAGCTTTCAGTGTGTCGATTCACTCCACATTAAATTGGCCACACACCTCTGGTTTATAGGAAATACAAATGCTTTATTTTAACGCTGTGAATGAACTCCAAAGAAAGGAGCTGGCAGAGACGCTTGTTAAGCCCTTTGCCCATCATAGAAAACTGTGCCGAAGGCCCGTCTGCGAGTCGATCATTGTCATGCTTGTCGCTCTGTTTCAGGCTTAGGGACTTATGTAGTGTATCTGTCTTACGCACAGTCACACATACTCAAATGCAGACGTGTACCTGCACACACGCGCATTGTACTCATGTACACAGCCACGTGTGCAGAGGAAAAACATGTTGTATATTCTTTCAATTGGGCAGACAAACAATTTATCCAGACTGAGGAACACACACACACACACACACACAGAGAGATGGCATGCCATCTTACCGTACACATGGGATTACACAGACATAGACACATGGATTTACAGTTTCTATCAACGGTTCAGTAGCTAGCGACCTGCTTCCCTTTCTCCCCTTTTCCACACGAACAAAACTACTGCGGGTGTAGCATTGACGCACTATTCCAGTGGTGGCCCCTGCACTCGTTCACTGCGTGTTTGTGTGTGGATGTGTGTGCGCTCATTTTTCATCTCCACCTCGTTAAGAGGACAATGTAAAAGTGCACATGTCAAACATGTCCCTTTGTTGCCTTTATGTGCTGATAAAAGGCTTACTATTGACCGTGCCCCTCTACCTGGCTTCTCTTTTTGCCCTCTTCAAATCTATTAAATAACAATGTGGACAACTGCTGTCTTTCCTTCAAGAGATGAGTTCATATATAAGCCTTCAAGCTTATTGGCTGTAGCTACACTTACTGTATGTCTGCAACGTTGCCTGTCAGCACAACCCTGTCTGCGACAGAATAATGCTATTAACCCCCTTTTAAAATGCCTACAACATAGAAACAAAACAAAAACACCGCAAAGGTTTTGCCGAGATAAATACTACATGGTTATGCTTAGGCAACAAAAATGATTTGTTAAAGTGTTTAAGCAACCCACCACACCGACCAGACTTTGGCTGACTCACTCAAGACTTATTTGTGCCACATCAAAAGTCAACATAATCCACAACTAAATATATTTCCCTTGATCTGTAACTCACGACGCAGTTTTGTTGTATGGGAACGTCCTTTTTCAGGAGACAGGATTGGCCAGCAGGCATTTTATTTACTACTTGTCTTGACTACTTCTCACAGTTGAACTGAACACTTTGCCGCTTTCAAGATTTCCGGTAAACATTGGCTCGCCTTCCTTTTTAAACCAAAGTTAAGGGCATACATACTTGTGTGTATCGTTTGAGCAGGCTCTCGTGTATGTGTCTGTATATGTCGGCAAGGATCTGTGCAAGGGGTTTGCGTGTGCTTGCACAGGCTAATCTATCAAAACAAGTGTTTGTGATTGCCAGCGGATGGATGACCTTTGGGGCCTCTCTGTAGTCCCCTGTCACATCATGTGGTGGAGATAGAGCACAGGGGAGGAGGGAGGGGGAGCTGACACAGAATGCAGGGAAGACACTTGCTGGGTGAATACTTTTGTGTTTTTTTTTGTTTTTTTTATATCTGTTTGTTCATGGAAGGGTTTTGCTGAGCACGCTTGCTTTTTTTCAGCTGTGCCCCTACTTCATATTCATGCACTTGCACTAAGTCTCACCTGGCAGCTACCCAGTTCAGCCACATTCTTCTGCTATACTTTATATCACTGAGCTGCTTCACTGGAGGCAATAGAGAGAGAGAGAGTGTCCTGCTCAAGGGCACACTGCCAGTAAGTGTTGAGAGAAGGCAGAGTGTTTACACATTCACTTTACTTGCCCAGAATTTCCCAGCTGGTCTGCGAAATTCAAAATTGCAGTCTGTTGGTTACGAGCCATTACTTTAATCTTAAGGCCACCACCACCTCTAGAAGAGTGAATAAATGTTGTCTCTTGAATATCAAATGAAAAAAAAAAATCCATTTTACTCTAAGTATGTACTTATACTTGGGAGTGTTATTTTGGAAATGTTCCAAGTAACATGTGCTGCAGCCTGCAACACAATTATCATATCAAAAACACTCACAGAAAAGAAAGACGCCAAATTAACCAGCATTTCTTGGTATTTATTTAAAATGCATGCCAAAATTCGATAAGCTCAACAAGATGTCAATTGAAGCCAGATGTTGTGTCTGTCTGCCAATATCTACAACACTGCAGATTAATCAGAGAATCTGGAAAAACAGTTAACCATCAGTACATTGCTCCATTGTCAGACAAGGTGATGCCGCCAACCAGACAAGTTTGTATAAAGCTTGTATACACCTGCTTAGTGGGTGTGCTACGAGGGCACGTTTGAGCATCCACACACACACACACACACACACACACACACACACACACACACACACACACACACACACGCACACCACATAGAGAGCTGCAATGGCATTTAGGCATTGACATTTTCCAAGTGACATTTTGTCTGTGCCCGAACCCATCCTCACTGCGTGTGAACCCAATCATGCTGTCTTCTGCGCTGTCATGGAGCCAACAGCCAACACTTACACGTGCATGTGACCTTGCACGCGTGTGCATGAGAGTTCGCACACGCACGTCCACGAACTCTCACTCACACGGTGGCTTATCAAATGTTTTGGACCAAGTTAGGCCAGATTATAAGATCAAGAGTTGATTTGATGCACTTTCTAAAGCAGACTGACAACCTCGGTTTCCTAGCCTTCACGCTGTCTTGACGTTGATCGGTTGCTCATATGTTAAATACAATTATTATTAACTTTTTTGTTTACATGACATTAGCTTTATACCCTTATATATGAGTTCAATTGAGGTTTATTATATATATATATATATATATATATATATATATATATATATATATATATATATATATATATATATATATATATATATATATATATATATATATACATACAATTGACTCAAACCAATGGATTAAATCATCTTAGGGTTTACACAATAAAGAAAGAAATATAGGATTGGATGGAATTGTATCAACGCGTACATTTAAAACTTCATGAATTTGACTTTAGGAATTTTACGTTTTCAAATTAGCCCTGATCAAGTAGTGTTTGCAAAGAATGTTTTATTAATATGAAGGGACATCAGCTTCTTAACCAGCCTACTTTTTGTCAAAGGTTTTGGAGTTTTATAAAAAAAAAGAAGAACACCCACTAACTAAATTAAAGCAGCGTTCACATAAACTGTAACTCTGACTGTCTCCTTGGTGTGACAGGATAGCAGTTATCTGGTCATTATAATACAGAAGGTTCCAGGGCCAGACTGTTGATAGTCTTTCCTCTTCTTGATCTAGGAAAGAAGCAGACAGCAAGAAAGAAAGAAAAACAACAACAGATCTCTGAAAAACATTGATCTTTTTCCTCAAGTTCCACACACAGCACATCAGATAGTGATAGCCAAAATAACAAAACAAAAACAAAAACAAACATGGAACAAATGGTGTGCTACTCACACCAGTGACATTTATGTAGTCGAACAATAAATGTGGTCTCAATAAATGTCACGGAAATGAAAGAAGCGGTTTCTTCATTTTTTAAATCAATGTATTATTACCACACCATCAATCCTGACACCAACAGAAAGGAGCCTCCTTCATAGAAATGGTTGTAGCAGCCAAGGGAAGCTACAGAACTTCTCTGTAAACATTATAAAGGATGAGAGTATTTACAGTGGGAACCGGGTAGTGAATTGCTTCTCTTAAATAATGCACACTAATTAGACAATTCATCACAAGTTAAATACAGTAGAACTTTTCCACAGTATTCAGAGACATTAGTTTGCCCTCCACTTGGAAAAACTAAATGTGTTACTCTTGACAGTTAATCATGAAGGAGTTAATCACTGTAGCACTTGGTCGACAGGTTCACACACATTTAATCAAACACGCACCAATGAACAAATGCGGGCATTCAAGGGCTCGGTGAAACGGGCTTAACCAAATGACATTAACAAAGGCCGCGACTAAGGCGATTCTTCAGGGGACTGATTAGATTCTGCTCCTACTGAGTTTTGACAATGGCAATTTCTATACCTGTTTTCAAAGCAGCATGACACAAGGACCAGCTTTTTTTAAATGCCAGGGAACAACAGGTGCACTCAGATGAGGAAATGAACAGAACATGGTTAATGTTAAAGTATGAACCAGTCTTTGAAGTCAGCGAAGAGCACACGTTTGCCAATGTTCTGTACATGTGTATTAATGGACGAGTGATTTACTTGCATAAATAAAAAGCACTATTAATAATATGTTTTTATTTTTATATAATTACATGCATTTTTTCTAACTTAGATAGAGCCTTTCATATCTACATTTTCTTCTTGAAGTCCACCATGTTACACCACCATGTTTCTACAATGAACCCTTGGGGACAAACCAAACACTGGCTCTAGAGAACGCCTTGTGCACTTTTATGATACCTGAAGGCCACCGTAGAAGAGCAGAGGAGTGTTCAGAAGTATACAATATACAACCTCACCACTAGTTGTCACTATATCTCACACAGCTCCTCTAAACCCGACATCATATGCTAAACAAATAGGGGGCGCTGTGGCTCACGAGGAATAATGGCTCATGTTTGAATCACAAAGGTGTCGGCTCAATGGTAAGTCCTCAAAAGTGTCCTTGAGCGAACACTCAATCCCGATTATGTAAGGAAAAAGTTATAGGTACGTTCATATTTTTTTAACATGGCCACAACTGGCTAATTACAACAATAACATGTTGGGATTTGCATGAAAAAATACTTTCTGCCTTTTATTCCATCGTTAAACTTTGCCTCATTTTCCCTCTTACTTTGTTATGTAACTCTGACATACCAAAGCTATGCTTTGGCCATAATTATTACAGAGAGAGAGCGATGTTTTAGCTTTGTGTGTGTGTGTGTGTGTGTGTGTGTGTGTGTGTTTGTGTCTGCATGTATATGTGTTAACCAGGCTGCCATTCTGTTTAAAATCCCCCATAAACGATTTTCGCAGCTCATGGATTTCTATTTCCAGCACACAGGCCTAAACTCACATATACACATATACTTGTGCGCACGCAAACACAAAGAAAAAGAGACAGTCGTCCTGGAACGGGGGGAGAGAGAGTGCAAAAGAGTGACAGCGTGAGAGAGCGAAATTGGAGACTAAGAGTGAGATGATTTCATTTTGCTCACTGAGCCCTTAAATAATTTAACGAGGAGAGATCTGTCAGAGTATTGCTGTGTTTGTGTGTTGAATATTTATAATGCATATAAAACTGTTATGGCCCAGCTGTTGGCAGTCATACATCTCAGGTCTGTGCAGTTTTTTAAAGGAGCATTAGAGTCCCAAATACAAACAGATACAGTTGATTCTTCTTGTTGTCACTAGTGGCACGCTAGAGGTTTAGAGGTTTTAGCTATAACAATATGGTAAATATTTTCAGTGTTTTTTTCCTCTAGTGTCAAACCATTAGTCTGGACCCAGCCTTGCGAATGGCTTATTTTCAACTGTTTAGTGATGAGGCTCTTTGATTTGTCCGTCTTTGAAGCTGTTTTCCTGATTTCCTCTTTCGGTGGACCAGAGATATTTTAATCCTGGGCTCATATTTATCAAACAACTCAGAAGCAGGACTAGGACTCACGCTAAAAGTTTGAGTAGAACTAAAAATACTCAGTGCAAAGTGGTTATGAAGTTCTTTGAGCAAAGGTTACAAGTTCCCATTCGACAGTGAATTAATCACCATTTTAAAACACTTTAAAAACTTAAATTTAGAATGTCCTATTTTTTTAATCATTTCTCGTACATTATACATAACCCATTTAGATTGCTTTAACAGATTTAACATCATTATAACTCAGGAAGAATTAAATACATTGTCAAAAATGCCTTCGCTTATGCATATGTTACCAATGGGAAGGTAGAGAGGCTGAAACGTATTTTGTGCCAAGACTTCCTGTTAGCTGCCTTCTCAGAAAAAGCAGACAACCTACAGACAGAATTTAAATGAGCATTCGTTCTGAAAGAAGGATATTCATCCATCCCCAATGAAGGATCTCTTTACACAGCTCCATGTAGTCAAATGCATTATTCTAAGGAGATCAACCCCTGCAATATAATTAGGCCAACAATCTGGCCCAAAAACAACTTGACAGGGATTTCCTCTATGATTTGAGCCAAGTCAGTATCTGTATCCATCATCCACTCTCTGCTCCACAAGAGAAACCAGAGCAGACCTTAACAGCACACAAAGCCCACACTGCATTGACCGCAAAACTACTTGAGAGGTGTGTAAAGTATGTGTTTTAGCTGCAAGTTTGACAAGCTTCTTGTTGTATGACTGCCATTTCTACACTCTGACTTGGGTAATGCTACTTTAGCCATAAAAGCATCTTCAGTGTATCTCTCTGGATATCAGTCTGGCCTTCCTTTGTCTTTGTGAGACATTTTATCTCATTGCCAATGAAGTAAACTAGGGAAATGACAGTACACTGAGTTCCTTTTTCCCTTATTGGCTGTGATATTTGTCATATTTACAAGCCATTGTGTTCTCCTAAGATCGGGTGTAACAGCGGTTCTGTTATACTTGTCTGATCCACTGTCATTGACTTAGTTATTGGCCACAAAACACAAGGTTTTTTTTCACAAATGTGTACTAAATGTTGATCCTATGAATTCTTAGATGTTCTTTAAAATTAGGATATTTTTTTCAATATTTCCACCTAAAGGTGCTCAACATTAAATCCAGAGCGTATCTTTTGTCTCCACACGGCTTTCAGTGCTAACAGAGCACACATGTTGTCGTTCTAGGACACAACGACTACATGTTGTGAGGTCATTGACACAATTCAATTCATTTTCCAAATAATGGGCTCTTTGATTGTTATCATTATTTGCATTATTATTGTAATTAGTATTGATGGTAGTTGCAGTCATACTCCCATGTGTGCGCGTGTTGTTTGTGTGTATTTGTGTTGTTCATTATCCCATGTCAATTGAAACCGTTACTATTCTCATCAGCAGTACTGATGTGCTACTGTCCATTGTCATACCCATATTCACATCAAAGAACACCCCTCAGGTATTGCCACTAATGTACATTACATTTCATTCAAAGGTTGCTTGTACAAAAAAGGCCAGTCACCACTGCAGCAGCAAGGACTCGTATCCCTGGTGTACAACAATAATGAATCACGTGTTATTGAAAATGATATGTGTTAATGAGCGAGGTTGATGCAGAATGAAGCCAGAACGAGCTGTGTAATATTTCTTTGTCTACTATCCCCATTTGCCAGATGGCTAGAGCACCTGTGTACACACCTACACACAGATGCACACCCATGAACAGTGATACACAACCATTGCTGGCCCACTGCACGTGAACACACACTCTCACACACACACACACACATGTTCTTGTTCTTCTCTCGATGAGGACCCCGCACTGACTTTGCTTTCCTTCTATTCCAGACACTCATATTGATTTACCGAATACATAATCTCAAATCAGCTCTTATTTCACAGGATAATGCCTGTTTATTACAACTTGGATCAAAGTGGACCGGAGAATGACTACCGAAACAGTTTGGTTTCAACTGTCATCTTGAATTCAGTTTTATTTCCACATAAAGTGGTACATAATGTGGCTGAACTGTGTTCAATTTGTTTACATCCATTTTCATTATATGTTGAGTTTCTTGTGTAATCTGTTTTCCCAAATCTCAGCAATCACCTCAGTGACTATAGTGAGGTAATAACAAATATAAATGATAAGCAAGCCAATGAAAAGACTATTCACGTTGCAATAAATCAAAGTTATCCTTGGAGAAAAAACCTAATCCAGGGGACTTCACACAAAAATAGCCTTCGACAACTTGGTGTTTGTTCTCCCTAAGATAGAAGCACACATGCCCCACGGCAGGTAACTGTAAACCACAGTGTTCAGTCGCAGACATACAATACCTGCATTGTTTGAGAAAGGAAAGAGTCATAAACACGACCAGACCTTTCTGGTAATCTGTTTCCTTTCTTCTCTTTTCCTTGTTCTCGCGTTCTTGTGCACACATGCAGATGAAGTGGATCAGGTGTCCGTCCCTCGGCCATCATCTCATGTGACTTTCATCAACAGAGACGTCTCAGTCTCCTCTATCTTTCTTTCTCGCTTTCTCCTCTCGACTCAGTTTTTTTTCTCCCCTCCAGACGTTGCCCCCCCCTCCTTCTGGACCCCCTCCTCCCGCTGCTGCTCCCGTCCTGACTCGCGGTTGACTTTTCACACTCATTAAAGTGACAGACGAGACAGGTCGAGGGGGAGGGAGAGGGCTCGAAATGAATCTCGGCTAAATTTGAACCATACCTGGGATACATGAACCACATCTGTAAGTTTAGAAAGGATGAACGGGGGGTGATTGCTTCCGTGTGGGGAATTTTTTAATATGCATGGGAGTGACGGCGGCGAGGAGAGTGACCTTTTTACCAGCTCCCATTCACACTCCCCTTTCCCACTCATCTCATCTCAGTTGTTTTCATTCCTCTTCACTGATTGAGGGAGGGGAGGGAAAGAATGAAGGAGCGAGAGAGAGAGTTACTTCTCAACTAGAAGGTCATAGCTCTATTTGATAGCCTTTTGTCTCCCATCCAAAAACAGCACTGTTAATAGCTGCCCATAGGCCACTTTATAATGATTGGGCCTTATCTCAAGACACACACAGACAATCACACACAGACAGCACACAGTGTCTTTATGGTGGCAAGTGGGGAATTTCGCTTAAACGGAGGTATAACTACAGCTGCCATTTATCCCATTTAAAGCTTTAATGCACAAGCCTCTCATACTATGTTATCCTGCGTGTACAATAGGTGACCATACCGCAGATATAATTTAATACTGTACATGTATGTGGGATTGACTTAGCGAGACAAAGTATATCTGTACTGTCTTATTTCCTCCAATTGTCTCCTCCAGTATGAATTGTAAATTGTCTTATACACTTGCAGACACCTCTGTGTGCCGGCATGTGGACGGTCAGGGACCATGTGTGAGACGAGTCAGGTCCTAATTTATTATGCCGGGAGAGTGGGTGGTGGCTGTGGTGCTACAGTTGCCATAGATACCTCTGTGGCTGACTGTGGGTGCTGCTTTTTGTCTCCTATTCATTCATAAGAGGGAGGCGGTGACACGCATGCACGACCTGGTGGAATCCCACACCTTGTGCGTTTAGATAAAAACACAGACAAAACAAAAGGAGCAACAGCTGAAATTCATCCCAAGTCATCGGTTTCGGATCTACTAAACGTGCTCCATGTGCATATCAAGGTAAAAATATACTATGACCCACATAACGGATTGTTTAGCAATTAGATTACAACTTGTGGAATTGATGCCTCTGCATGTGTGTTTTACAAGAAGTAAAACACACATGTAGAGTAATCAAAATAGATAGTATGACAAATACTATACCTTGATTTGAACATTGGTGGGATCACATTGTTATGTTTATTGAGCGATCCAGCGTCAGCACGACTGGACTACGCTTAGGTGACATTCAGGTAACATTTTAAAGTGTGGTAGACGACACGTTGTCACTAGCTTGGTTGTCTTCCTTATAGCAAGACATGAACATTACAATTGTCTCCAAATGTACCTCTCCAAGTGCACAATTCGACAGATGGCGTCCAAGTGCAAACACTTTTAGCAGCAGTGTGGCATATGAAGTTATATGATACACCTTTTACTCGTTTCATATTTCCCATAATTCACACCTTCTTTTTCATTCCACTTACAATTCCAGTATGTTAGTATCTTGAATTAGGACTTAACTCAGGATGCTATAAGACTTTTCCTTACATCACAGTACATAATAATTCACTTTCCATCTGTATATTTCATGTTTGTGTCAGGTTGAATATGCTTTTATTGAGTCAAAGGATATTGAGCTGGCAGAAGTGTGCTCTGTGAAAAGCTTAATGCAACTAAACGATTTCTTCTCAAAACATTACACAACCTTCATGATGTTGAGTTGCTAATCATTTCCTTTAAATATGTCTTTAAGTGTAGTAATTATGACTGTCAAAATTTGAACAAGTGTTGCTGACTGTTCTGATACTGCAGCAGCTGTTTACGGCTGTTCACAACACAGTGATGTACAGTAATATGAAGAGAGAGGTGTGGGTCTCTAAATCACACACACACACACACACACACACATATATATATATATATATATATATATATATATATATATATATATATATATATATATATATATATATATATATATATTGTGTCTAAAAAGCTGTCAAGAGAATCTTCTAGTATCCATAATTATAAATCAAACTCTGAACTTCAGCACACAGATTACACAGTACTCATTAAAGCTTTCTCTGTTAAGTCCTATTAATTAGGATGTCTTCAAATGCGTTATTTGCTGTGTTGTAGCTTGAGCTAATCAGAATGCACATCTCCATGCAATTGGACAGTTAAACTCACTCATCATACAGATACTATGCACATTCATGAATATCCTATTGAAAGTCTTTGTCAGTAGTTGTTCATCCTCATAGACATCATTTAATCGAACAGCAGACTTGTTCCTCAGGGAACATCATTTGAATGAATGTAATGTGGCAAAAAGGTTATGCATATTTTAGGACATTTACCCAATGTAAGGACGAGCCTAACAGGTTTCTCATCTGTTTCTGCATTCAAGCAATACCGGAGAAGGCATTTTAGATACTTTACCGTTGAGGTATTACATATCATCAATTAGCATAATGCTTCTTTAGGTGCATGGATTTGCATTTTTTTTTTTTTTTTACACCTTAAGGATTTAAATAGTTGCCGCAGTAGCAAACAAGGTGACAACGCAGTCTGCTGTGGGGAGCAGAGCAGGGCTTTGAAACAAGGCAAACAAAGCTGTAATTTAAAATTACAAGTCCAGGGGGTTTAATAGACCCTGTTTAAATTCCCAGCGTCACCGCACTTTGCAAATCATAGGGGTGGTTGAGCCCGCTACTTTGATGTCCACCTGTATGAGGTTTATCTCTTTGCATGTTGAGCACTTGCACATTGTCATATAACTTCCAGTTTGTAGCAAAGGCGTTTCTACTCTGAGATCAATGAACCACTGCAAATACTACATATGTATGTGTCGGGGGGCTTACATTTGGCACTTAAATGTGTGTGTGTGTGTGTGTGTGTGTGTGTGTGTGTGTGTGTGTGTGTGTGTGTGTGGAAAGGTAAAGAAGGAGAAAGCGTGGACCTAAAAGTGGGTACAAGAGGAAAAGAGGGAACCAGGGAAAAAAGAGTGTGCATATGAGTAAGTGGTTGCTGTAAGCGTGCGTGAAAAAGGGGTGAGGCAGAAAGAGGGAGATGAATTGCATTGTGCTCTGTAGTGTTGGGGAGGAGAGGGGATTGAGGTTGGAGACTCGAGATAGCGACTGGGGATCAACACATTCAGAGCTTCAAATGGCTTTGAGAAAACCAATCAAACCAGCATACACTCTCTCTACGTCTCGCTCCCACAGTCTCTCTCTCTCTCTCTCTCTCTCTCTCTCTCTCTCTCTCTCTCTCTCTCTCTCTCTCCCCGTCTCGCAGGGTCTGGCAAACGCGCATGCACTCTGCACAATATCTTCAGTGGGGTGGAGTTCACTGCACTATTGATCTGTGTCCGTGTGGCTGTGATTAACTTGAATACCACGTGCGTGCACATTGGATGCTGGTTTGAAATCTCATCTGGCTGGCTCATAGATTGATGAATGATATGGAACTGTCAGGAAGCCACTTAAGTAGCTAATGCATTGACACACACACACACGCACAGTCACACACAAATAACACACAGACATGCACACACAAACAGGGTTGGGTAATGCATTCAGCAGTATTTCCATCCATGAAGCCTTCATTCAGCAAGCAGCTTCCAACAGTGACAGACAGAAAATGACTAACAACATCTCAACAAGTGTCTTCATTGGGGTATCTTGGGGTAAACGCTGCACCGCAGTTTCTAAAACCATGAGAATGAAGAACTGCCGAAAAACTGCCTTTAAATGTTTGTGAGAAACTTGAGTATCACAATACATGACTAATGACTAATAATGACTTTTGGTGCTATATTTACAAAATTTGTATTCGTAATGTAGAGCCCTGCTATTTAGTTTACATTTGTTTTGTCATTTCTGTTAAACAGTACAGTTGTATACGTGTTGGACCAAACAGAAGTAATAGACACATCTCACGAAGGAATTCCACAAAAATCTTCATTAGACAGATTTACAGTTTGTAACCCAGATTCAGGTGCAGCGCTGCAACGACTCCAATTGACAACCCTCCCGCACTTCACAGCAGATGGGATTAAACAGACTTTTTTGCTCACACATTTAGAACACTTTTAACCAGTCACTCTGCCTCATGCCTTTTCTCACCTGTCAATCACATTCATGTTAATGATCACACTTCATTTTTAGCTGTCGCATATCTGTCATCCAGCCCTAAGCTGTTTTCCATGATCTACGGCTGACAATACTTCATTTCTCTCACGACCAGCAGGTTGCACTCCCAAAGCAACTTGTGATTCACATTGAGATACTTTTCCTGTGTTGTCGGGTGGCTTTCAAAGGTTATGCATCATGCGCTGAAAAAGGATATATATGCTTTTAATTGTCTTAACACCCCATCCTTCCTCCATCAATGACTAACAGATAGGACAAACGTTTTGCTGACTCTGAAGCAAAGATAGGAGTATTTTCTGCAGAGATTAAAGAATGACACTATTAAGCAATGCCTGCAATGACAGTGTCTCAATTTCCTAGCAGAAGGCCCTCTAGCACCAGTTCCAAACGTTCACACCTCTCTCGTCCTCCCTTTCTAGCTCTGTCTAACCCACACTTTGTATGTCTCTATGTTTTCAGGAGCTTCAGTTTGAACGCCTGACCAGGGAACTTGAGGCTGAGCGTCAGATTGTCGCCACCCAGCTGGAGAGATGCAAACTGGGATCAGAGGCAGGCAGCATGAGCAGCATCAGGTAACGCCGCCTCCACCTTTTGTGTTTAGTGATTGTAGTGATAGTGGAAAGGGCATGTCAGGGAAAAAAACACATTGTGTGTATGAACGTGGGACGTTTGGGGTTATAATGTGTTTTACTTTATCGTACACAATACTGTGTACATGCGAGTGTGGCCGACACGCCAGAATCTTTGTGCACAAATGGAAACTTAACTTAGAGTTTGATGGAATAGGTTCTGCGTCCTTCATGACACTAACGCTGACTGCGGCATTAAATGCATTGAACCCCCCTATACCCGTCACACACACATACACACACGCACGCACACCCTCATACACACCACACTGAAGCATACACACCCTGGGTGTTTTTTTCTCAGATCTGTGGAATGATGCTACAGAAAAAGACAGGGTTCCCCTGCTGTGGGGTGCATTTATCAGCTGGATGGATTGGAACAACACCGAGGTTGCAGGCGAAGTCACACACAGGGATAAATGCGCTCGCGCTCAAGTACAGATGCACACCGATGGTGTTACATGGGTCAAAATAACACTTGTGGGGAGATACACAGACACACACACACACACACACACACACACACACACACACACACACACACACACACACACACACACACACACACACACATTAAAGTCAGACGCATGACATAACAACATGAGAATGCGATAACACTCTTCACAAATGTACAAGCGCGCACACTCGCACTTACAGCACCGACAACATTATAGCTGCCGTTGGCTCCAGATAACAGACACGTCAACACAAGCCTCGGCAAGGTTGACACACACCTTCATCCACACACGTACATGGTTATAAAAAGTCCCCTTTGAGACGTTGTTTTGCCACAGAGACTTGAGTCAAGCCTTAAGTGTTACTCTTTCTTTAATCACATTACGGCATTAATTAGCATGTTAGCCACAGCCCTGAAGCCCTTCAAAATACTTCATTATGTTCCCCATTTATAAGTCTGACCTTTCTGTTGCCAAATACATTTTCAGATGAGGGAAAGAGAGCTCTTAATGAAAGAGGGAGCAAAGATGAGGGAAGGGTGGATGGATGATAGGAGATGAACGCATATAGCATACTAATTTGGGATTTTATGCTAACAGCTCAAACCTTGGGCTAAGTATCTGCCCCTCCTCCCACTAAATCACTGTCCCTTCACATTCTCCTTCATACAGGCTTAACTGCCCTGTAAATACAACTCCTGACTACATGTAATGTTTGTCAGAAACTTCTTTTACAAAGTTCTGTGTGTGTGTGTGTGTGTGTGTGTGTGTGTGTGTGTGTGTGTGTGTGTTTGTGTGTTTGTGTTTGAATGAATTTTACTGTGATGTCAAAGAGTCAGGTTCATACAAATGCAGCATCCCTCTGACTCCCTCAGGCAGCTTATTCCATAAGCACACAACCCTGAGTGAGGGTGAGCAAGAAAACAGAGCACGATGAAGAAAAAGACACTTTTGAACTTTCCCTCTTCGTTCTCCTTGATCCAGCTGAGTCTCAGATGAGACTTTTTGCTGACTTTTATGTGTTGAAGTTCCATTATTTAGTATGCCAGGATGATTATTTACAAATAAGCCCAGCTTGAACATCAAAAACAAAGTTATTAAGTATTCAGCAACTACAGTTCAGTGGTAAAATAGATACGTTATACTGTACATACTGTGAATAAACTCTGTTTGATTGTTGGCTTGTATTTGATTTTGTTTATTGTGTGGTGTGTTTGTGTTGTGAATAATCCTTGTGTGAGTCCTTACTATCATAAAATAGTTGGCCCTAAACAAATAAGATAAGACTTAAAAAGACGAGAGTTTAATTCAGATTTAATCAGCCTTCCATACACAGTATTTATGTATTTGCATATATTTGTCCGAAGTTTCAGCTCCTCTTCTACTTCTCTTTTTTACTCTAATGTATTATTTCTATGATTTTGCACAGCTCTGTCCGTGGTTTTAAATGATGCGGCTAAAGCAAATATGTTAAACTCTGTCTTGATGGAGTCATAGATATCTTGTATGGACTTAAATATTTTTTTTAGCACATTTACTCTCCTGGATGAGCTGTATCTTCCACTTAAACACAACGTAAGGCTCGTCTCTGATTTATTTATACACATTTTTTTTAAATTATATTCCTTACTCCTTACTGGCAACATCATCTGAAGTCTTCATGTCCTCACTATATAGTAAAAGTCATTGAGGGAAACATTTCACCAAGGTTTTCTCTGAACTTGTGCAACTGTTTGGATGCATTGGCGTTTTGCTTGTGAGTCCGCGTGTTCATGTGTCTGTGTGGCAATAGCCTGTTTGCTGTCGAGTCTGCTGTCTTATTGCATCATCTTACGATTATCACATCCGATATAGAGGATTGGCTTAGCTAAGGTTTTGTCAGTTGACAGCTGTTTATGCCACTGAGTCCACATCCATCCCTGTGTGCGCTCAAGTTTGTCAATGTGTGTCAACTAAAACGTGTGATGTGCATTTGTCTTCCCTTTTGTGCTTTTTTTTGTAATGTCTTTTTGATTGACACTATTCTTTATGCAGATTCCAACATAGCCTGTTTTTTATTTATTTTTCCTAAGCCTAAGTATAGATAATAGTGTCTGCAATGTAACTAGGAATGATCAGAGAAAGTCTGATGCTATTCAAAGAGACAGTGCTAACCTTTCCCATGGTCTCCAACATCACCACTCATTTTCCTCCCCTTCATCAGGTCTCGGTGACAGGCAGTAGCTAAATATAGAGTGCAGTCACTGGCTCTGAGTGAATAGGTGTTATAATAAAGCTCAAGTTAAAAAGGAAGGGAGGAAAACAAGGGAGTTGAATTAGAAGGAAAGAAGGAGACCGCTACAAATAGACAGACAAACACTAGGGGTCTTTTATATATTCTACATAGCATGACAATTTATGAAAAAATTACACTCATCATATCATTCTGAAGTTGTGTTTCTGCTCTCATGCCAATCTATATTCTCCTTGAAATGGCTTCCTATTGGCTTTAAGCTGCAGCCACCACATTCACTCAGCAGTCAGTCCATTATCTTTTAGAAGCCTATCAGGGTGAAAGACAACTTATGAGCACAGGCTACCTGGTATCCTATAGTTTTGTATGTGGCTGTGTGTGTGTGTATTTGTGTGTGTCTTCGTGTCTTCGTGTGTTTTTATTCCAGGTGTGTGGGTTTTTGTACGCTGTCTGTTTGTTGGTTTGTAATGCACATGCTCGGAGCGAGGGCTGTGTTTGTGTTTGCGTGTCTGTGTGTTCTTGGCATCCGCTGCGAGCCTGCGTGTCCTTAGTTGTGTTCCGCTCGATAAAGCAATTCAGGCATCTCCACGGACTCCTCCTCAGAGCTGAGGACCCTAAAAAATGCCTGATTGTGGTGCAGAAACCCAGGGCATTACTGGCTAACATCTGTTCACACTGTGAACTGTTGGCATGCGACACAACACTTTACAGGAAGGAAACACACAGGCTCACATACACATTCACACGTAGACTCCAAAGACCATGCCGGGACTCATTTATCATTTCTCTAACATTAGTGGTAAGTGGCAGCCAGTGGGAAACATTTGCTCCTGCTGTCTTCTCTGCCTGACTGGCAGCGCAGCTCAAGCCTTCAGTGCTCTTTTAAAGGGGTAAATCACAGAATTTATGGATGAAGTATTTTAATTAGTATTCGTCTATTTTTCACCATCACGGAATCGCTAAAATAAACAGTGATACAGGGCCAAATGATCTAAGGAGAAGAATAGTATATGGCAATCTAGTTGCGTGAGTCTTTCCTGCAAAGATAAGGGGCAAAGAGATCATTTCAAAAAGAGAAATAACTGCATATGTAGAAGAAGTTAATTTTAATAATTATTTGTGATGTGTCCATAAACCATATCATAGCAGGATTAAGAGGAGATATATTGGTCAAAACTGGGAGCAGTCAACATATGGAGACACTTGGGTTTTAGATAGCACAGAAGCATGGTGTAAAACTTCCATTAACAGTACATTGTTACTCCAAAAGCTACAGAATGTTCGATTTTTAGGGTTGTAAATCATTTTTCTCATGGTATCAAACGAAACCTGAACTGTTCAAGGCCAAATCTCTGGAATGACTTTTAAACTGATTTGCTCCAGTGTTACGAAGCCGTAGTCGCCGGCTGCTCTCATCTTTTCCATTGCAACCTATTGCAGTAAAACGTTTGTTCTGCTCGTACAAAATCTGTTTTTTTTTCATGAACAATGCTATAAATTATGTATCAGACTTATGTGCTATTCATGCACAAGTTGTCCAGCAGATTGTAGAGCGTGTGTTACGAGTACCTCACCAGCGTTCACTGAGATGTGAGGCAGATAAATGTGCAAAAGCTGGATAGATCCAGATCATTAAAGGGTCCGTTGTCTGCCTTGTGGTGACCTTGCGGGCCTTCTGGGACACATTATTGGTGCATTAAAGCACTGCCTGATGAACTGTTGAGGAAATAATGTGTAGCTGCCTACTAAGCTAATCATGACTTGTTGCCACGTCGTAGATTATAAAGGCCATATTTGAGATGTCACTTACAAGCTTATGGATGCATGTATTTATGTTGTTGTCATATTCCCCTGGCTGGTAGCAAATATACTACCGGCTGGATGCATTACGGCTACTGTTACGGAGTATTTATACATATGTGACATGAAAGATGAGGGATTGTAGATATTACAGCAATCAGTTACGCTTTCGAGCAAATAATGCACAGCGAGAAAGAGACAGAGTGCAGTTGTTGTAAAGCCATGTCATTAAAGAAGTGGGGAGTAGCAAGTCCATTATGATTTGCCAATTATTATAAAGCAGAAAGGTCATGTCAGATAATAGGAATCCAAGCCGAGGCAGGCAGCCCCCCAGTTGGTATGCAGATGACAAGCGAAGTTGAGCGAAACAAATGTGACCTCTAAATGAATGTTTTGTTGTGCTTAATGAAATTGTTAGCGTTTAGTGGAAAGATGAGAGTATATCAATCCTGGGGGCGGGGAAAGCAATGCAGAACGAGTGAGGGGAAGAGGGACAGAAAGAAAAGACAGCGATAGGAGGAAAGAGATAGAGAAAGGGATAGATGGCTAATAAAGAGCTTTCATTACCCTGAGGCGGCCATGGAATAGGTTCATTGATTTATTATTTTTCATTTTCCTCTCTCGATCTGTCTCTCTCTCTCTCTCTCTCTCTCTCTCTCTCTCTCTCTCTCTCTCTCTCTCTCTCTCTCTCTCTCTCTCTCTGCTTGTTCTCATTCTTTCATGTCTCTACATGTCTATCCACTATCTCTAGTTTTTACTGCATTGTATTATTACTGTGCTAACAAACTGAAGTGTCTGCGCATTAACTTATTTGCAGTACATAATCTATTGGGTCAACTATTGGTAGTGTGTGGGGGCGTGGGCGTGTGCGAGAGTGCGAGAGATAATCACTCAGTGCTACCTCTGTTAACCAGACCTTCCCTTTGGCCATATCATTTATGTATCCCGCTGTCATGTATTTATGATGCTCACGGGTTGAAGCATGTGGATTACGTCTATTTTGTAAACAGACAGCTCCTTGCTCGCGGCGTCACTGATATTTATGCTGCTGTTGATGGTTTATGCAATGAAGAATTGCAATGCAGAGGAAAAGAAAGAGAAGAAAATCCCTTCATAAAAGTTAACTAATATGCATCATTCTGCACTCGCACTGAGCACGAGATATCATTCTTCTGACAAGCACATTTTCTACCTCTGACATCCAGTGGACATGAAAGCTCCCACACCCAAAGATAATGCTGGTTACAGGGACATAGTGGTGTGTGTGTGTATGCGTGTTTTTCTTTAGCTGTTTGCATGTCATGTTGCATTATGCTGCCGATCTAGCGTGTACGTAACGTTAATGCCAAGTTAACAAATTGAACAGAGATACAAAGATACAAATTCTGAGGCAAAAGGGTGTGTGAGTGTAAGTGAAAGCGAGAGAGAGAGTGAGAGGGAGGCAGGGAGTGAGAGGGAGGTGTAAAGTTCATGTCCTGAGGCAGTAACAGCTTTCTGTCTGTGTTGTTCAGACTTTCACATCTGCCCAAAGACCCCTCGGGTAGGTCAGAGAAAGGTAAGGCCTGAGTGTCCAAGTGTGTGCACATGTGTGTGCACATGTGTGTGCACAGTGATGGAGAGAGAGAGAGAGAGAGAGAGAGAGGGAGAGGGAGAGGGAGAGGGGGAGGGAGAGGGAGAGGGAGAATAATAACGAAAGCTCTGCTGTGTATTGGTGCCCAGTCCCAGAGTCCGCATAGGACTATTTTTTTCTAATTAAGCTATGACATTTAGATCCACACCAGCAGGGACTAGTGCCAGTCTTTGTGTCGCGTGCGCGAACATACCCACACACGCACACATTTCCTCATCCTGAACTCAAGAGTTGATCAGGCAGCACCTAAAAAAAAGTCCTCTGCTTGTCTGTCTTTGAATCTTTTTTCTAACTTTCCTTAAGTCCTTTTTAGTTCTCTCTTATGTTCTTCTCTCCTTTTCATTCTGCTATTCAGTTTCATCTCTTTTACTTTGCTTTCTTTCCTAAGCCTCTTATTTTGCCTTTACAACCTGTTTAACATTCACAATCAACACATCTTCACCCATGGAGGCGACTCTGTGAGGCTGTACTGAGGCACAGCTAAATGCTAACGTCAGAATAACTTACTGGCAGTAACAATATTAATATGCAGATGTTCAGCAGGTCTTTCTTTGCATTAGCTGGCTCTATAAAACATAAAACTCAAATAAGGGATGAAGGGTATCACGGTGGGAGTTGTCAGCTTTCTGTACTTCTATCTGGAGGCAATGGGTCAAGATGTTGGCATGAGAGCATTCTCCATTTGTTGTCAAAGTAGAATTGAGGGCATTTGGCACAAAGGCTCAAAGAGGGCATTTGGCACAACATTAGAGTCTTCTACCTCACAAAATGGATTGATCGAGTGCCGTGTTCTTCATATAAGACGAACAGGTCGTCACAATGGATAATTATGAAGAAGATAAACAAAATAATACAGAAAAAAGCAACACTGTTGATGCAACTAAAGCTCGAGAAAAACATTCTAATTGTGTATATTCACAAGGCAATATGTTTATTTCATTGTTTATTATTAACGTGACAACTACAAATCACTAACGATTTTGGCTAAGTCAAAGTGAAATGATTTCTATTGACATATTAGCTCATATGTTTTCTAATCACCCTTCTATTAGCTGCAATACCAGCAGTGTAAAACAGACCAGTCGTACAGTGTCATAGCTGTGCCGTGTCAAATCTAAAATGTTAATAGATTTGTAGCACACAGTATTCTCTGCATCACCAACATACTGCATGAGGGTTTCCATGGGGAAAAAAGCTACTTAATGAATGCAGATTGCACTATTCTACTTGCATTGAGGCTCAACAAGTTTGCATTTATAACACACTCCATCAGCTGAGAATCTTCTGTACGGTATTGCTCATAGAGAATATTGTCAGCAAAAGTTGAAGGAGCCGTTTGGTCTGTAAATGCTCTCTCCCTCTGAAGATAGTCTGTAATACTTCTAGGTTCACTGTTTACAGCCTGAACTCTCAACATAACCTCGTCCAGAGCAGCTCAGGTGCGCAGCATAAGTTACCGTTGGGATCTAGCCAGATCCAAACAGAGCAACCTATGTGACCTTGACAAGTTATTGTAAATGATCTTGTTGCAAGCGTTAACTGCTGGATCAAATCTCATAGAAATCCATCAGTAGTTTTCAAAATATTTTACTTAAATTCTAAAACGTCAACTAAACTGGGCGCAAGTGGAAAAATTAGCAGATCACCTCCAAGGTTTTATCATCTGGGGTCCGTGAATGTCTGGACAACATTTCAACACTATGCAATAGTTGCTGTTATATTTCTGGATCAAAGTGATGGCCCAAGTGACAGACTGGCATTGTCATCTATAGAGCCCGACTGCTGCCATGGCTTCATTAATTTCTTTGCATTTCATATTCAACGTTTGTTGTCAAAGTTTTGCTCTGTGTAGTTTTGCATCATCAGATTAAAGTGCGGTTTGAATAACAGTGTCCGTTAACATGTTATCATGCTTCACTGTATGAACTCAGTGTATTCTAATCATTCTTTCACCACATTATTGCGTCACATTAGTTTGAAATTATTTGACAGACACGCGTCACACACACAGCTGATTTCAGTGGTGTGTTGGATTGAATTTATTGGAAGGGTCCATCACATTCAAACAGCTTTTAGACTTCATCATGCAGTTGTTGTTTTTTTTACAGGTTCTTTCTCTGCTGTCTTTCTGTCCCTGACCACCCTCCTGTTTTTGCCACGGCTAAAATACTATCCAATTACATTCCTTTATCTCACTATACCCCACTCTCGTCTCCTGCGTTGGGTGATAATAGAGGGATCCATCACACCATTAGCTACAGGCGGTTTTATAAGCTCAGCAAAATGCTGCATAGAGATAACTCAAATTATAGGCCGCTGCATTATACCTTAAAATACGCCTTGTGTGTGTGTGTGTTCGTGTGTGCGTGTGAATGATGATGATACCGTGAGTCATGCTCCCCCCTAATGACTGATGATGCATTTCCAAGGGGAGCGGAGAAAAATGGTGGCAGCTGGCGACATCTCTCACACCGCTGTCGTCCCCACTGTCTATCTTTCTGTCTGCCGCTCCCTGTGTTGTTTCATCTCGCCCTATATCTATCGGTCTTTGCGCTTAAATTAAATCTTGACTTTTCAAATTTCAGACGGTGGATTTTTTTTTCTTCTCGAGACACATTTCTCTGTACGTGAAGAAACCTTACCTGTGGCTTTGTGTTTCCTTCACATTAATGGATTGCCTCTAGCAGCCTGGTTTGCTGTTATGCATTCTGATATTTAATTCTGCCAATTGAAAAAATGCCCTCTGCCTCCAGGAAGTCAAAGTCAGAAACCGTTGAAGGAACAACACTGAAGCGTGGGTAGGGATTTAGAGATTGATTGTTGCTCAGGGACACCTAAGTACAGCAAATGTATGCAAAGTATACTAAGAGCTTAAATCTTGCTTGTCCGGTCAGTCAGAGACTGATCTCTTGATCAGATGCCAGAACAGTGAATGCCCGGCCTCTTCTAAGCATTTTGCCTAACAAGATGCCAAAATGTTAAAACAAATACGGTGCGATTGAAATTTACACAATTTAGTTATTCATTTGAATAGTTTTGAGGTTCTTTTTCATTGTGTTGAACCGTGCCTGCTGTTCTTTTTACATTTGACATGATCCATCCTTACACCTCAGCTCATGTATTGCAAGGGAAGGGTCACTGTCCTACGTCGTTGATATTATAATAACAAAAACATCTGAGGGTGTCCCATTCATCAAAATATGCCGAACAAATGTTTTTTGTTTCGCACAGAGATAAGTGAGACTGTCTAATTCTAATGCATTGTTCCCTCAGTCAAGCTTCCCTAAGTATCAATGTTTACCTGTGACAGCTTGTTACTTTATACCTTGTCGGCCATGATGTACTTGTTATGGTCTTGTTGTTTCTTCCCAATATGTCATATCTCTATGTTTTGATGTCCCCCTGTCATTCTATCTGTAGATGTGAAGGTAGATAGATAGGCCATGTTTATTCCTGTAGGAGTCAGCAGCTGGTGACTCCATGTCAGTGGCAAGGAGACAGAGGCCTTGAGGGCCAACAGCAGCAGTGTGTGCATGCATGTGCATGCGTGTATCTGTGCACACCGTGTGTATGTGCGCATCCACATGCTGAGGGGAATCGGGGGTGTTTGGTTCATTAAACATGCAAATGCATGCTTATCTTCCCCCAACACCAGATAGTGGTGAGAATAGATAAGAACCAACCAAATGATGCCAGAGAGGCAGACAGAAAGAGAGGGAAGCAGTGAAAGTGTCACAGAAAGAAACGGAGAGAAAAACACAAAACAGAGACAGAGAGATATAGAAGAAAAAAAGAGTAAGAAAGACATTGATTCCAAAAAGCAAGTTGTGGAGATGGCACAGAGAAAAGCGGGCGAGAAGCGAAGAGAGACAGAAGAGAAATGAGCTTATTAACAAATGCTGTGCAAGGTAATGTCTCCCCAGAGCTTTTGTAATAGGACACCTGATGGCTATTTGAACACTTCTTTTTTTTTTTACAGCGATAGCCATAATAGTAGCCTATGATAATATTTTGGCAGTGTGTAGTCGCTTTGTCACTCATCCATCAGTCATTCATCAGCTCTGATGACGTTTTAACAAAATGTAGAAATATGAGACGCATCTCGCTGCTGTATTTGGCAATTTCTAAATTACAATAAGTTACCCAGGTGAGCGCTGTAATTACAGGTCAAAACAAGGTGATACATGTGCTCCTGAGTTGATTTGTTTATTGGTGCCTTGTTAGCCCAAGAAACAATGTGTTTTCTTTTTCTCGTCCCCGTATCCAATGCTGACGTATTTGTGCCTGATCAGTGCTGAAGAGGCTCCACTTTGCGGTGAAGTTACCCTGAATTCATCACGTACAACATTTAGCGTGTGTGCATCATTTGGTTTAGCACTCCTTTTGAGGCTTATAATTATTCAGACTGAGTGTATGTGTGTGTGTATCCGTGTAGGCAGTTATTAGCATGCATTTATGTGGGATTATGGTCTCTGCTTTGCTGTCAATTCGATGAGGCTGGCTGAAAGAAAGACGTGTGCGCGTTCATCCATACAGAGGTGCTGAGATGTTTTGTTGACCACGCTCTCAGAAAGCTTGACAGGCTATTACGGTGCCTTTTTAATATGCAACGCCTATGTGCAGGATCACGCATGAGCGACGCCCTGCCTGCCCACCTCCCCGTCTGCCGTCTTGTAGGCATGCATTTTTTCAGTGTGAGAAAAGGTTTCCATTTAACAGGATTTAAGTAAGCTGGTTTAAAAAAAAAAAAAAAAGAAACGTAATTCATAACAGTTATGGTCAAAAACACCGTGATCCCTGAGGAGATGCATTACAAAATATGACTTGCAATGACACACATGAATGTGTGGTGCAGTGTGCTTCTGCTGGGATCAACAGAGTATAACCTCATCTGGAAGTTTAAGTAGTACAATAGTATATTCTACCTGTCTATTTCTACCCTTTAAGGATATTTTCTGGGCAAGAGAACTCTTGGAATTTGATACATTTTCAGTAATTATACATGACTTCACTTGCAGTATTTTACCAACATAGAAAAATGAAACAAATAAGATAAATGGATGGGATGCACCTGGGCCTAAAAGGGAGTGAAGGGAACAGGACATGGGAGGTTTGATACTCCACGGACAAAGATACATGCAGCTTTGAGTTCAAGTAGGGTCAACCAACCATCTCATTTACATCCACTGGATAGCTTCAGTCCAGGTAATGTTGTCAATTATAATGTGGAGAGACTTGAAGAGGCAGAAAGAGGACGATGACAGAGGACTAAGAGCGCAAGAACTGAGGTAATAGCAGATGTGAGGGAAGAAGAGTGAAGAGAATAAATAACAATGGGTGAGAGAAGAGGTTAAGTGAGAGATTGAAGTAAGCGAGGAAGAGTTGGTGTAAGCAAGCATATATATTTCTCAAATAATACTTTGGGGCAAAAGGACAAGCTGGAAGCAGAGGCAGTAATGAAGTGAATGAAGTGCGCATGGAAATTAACATACAGGACTTCTAAACATGGCTGCTTTCAAGTTCTTGTCCTCTTACTGATGTCTTCAAAAGAGTGTGTGCTCGAGGCCCTAAGAAAGCTGTGTGTGTGTGTGTGTGTGTGTGTGTGTGTGTGTGTGTGTGTGTGTGTGTGTGTGTGTGTGTGTGTGTGTGTGTGGGAGAGAGAGAGAGACAATAGGGCAAGTAAGAGAGAGAATACGAGAAAGTTTGTCCTCAAGGCATCATACCCTGAGGCTAAAAGAATCAATGCCTGGAGCGGTTTGAGACGAAGATTTTATAGTGGAGGCTATGTGGGTGATAGGTTGTGTGTGTGTTTGTGTGAGTGTGTGCCAGGGACAGGTAGTTTTGGTTTTGTATCTGCTTGCACACATCTGTGCCCGGCCTCTTCTTTTCACAAGCCCAAGTTCCTCACTTGAACTTTGTGAGCCACACCAACACTTTGTCATTAATAGGTACCAGCAGTGTGAAGAGGACCACAATCATCAAAAAGACAAACTGTCTCTTCAGTTTCCAAATATTTTATTGTGCATTGCTACCTCCAGTGCCTACGTGAATACCAAAGCCTTCAGCAGTTTAAAAACACACAAAAAGACCAGTGATTGATTGGATTCCATCATTGAAACAGAAAGTAGCGCATGCACTATGCTGCAGTGCACAACGTATCATATTCCCACAAAGACTTCATAGAGGATTTAGATTAACACAGTAAAGCTTGCAAGTTTATTTCCTGCGGGCCAGGGGTTGGATGTGGAGGCAGAGTCCTCCCAAGAGCCATAATCGGATGCTGTGATCACACTTTTCATTGTGACTTATCACCTGATCTGGATGCTCCCAAATCGATTTTTGTTTGCATTGTAACCCAATGAGTCAGTATCCTGCGTGTTGAGGGACTCTATGTTAAAACATGCAGAATGCAGATGAGTTTCAACTTCTGTGTGAGTTATGCAAAGACTAGGGTAAGTGTGAAATCCCATCTGAATGTACATTGTTCACATACTATCCCTACATGTATTTCAAACCACTGTTTTGTACATATATTGATTTGTAATCATAAAAGATAACATGTGTGTAGCCGTGTGATATTTCTATCTATATTTCTTTTCTGAGTCCACTCTCATTTTTATTTGTATCTCCATTGCTAAAAGACTTCCTCATGACACACGTCTTTATAAACTGAAACCTGAAGGAAGCATTAACACGTCACACTTCAAAAGTTTTACGGTCATTCTTCCACCAAAACCAACCCAAGCAATCGTGTTAAAAATGTGTACATGTTTGTCTGAAATGGCTTATTTTGTTTTAATTGCATTATGTTTGCTTTTGTGCTTTCCATGATCTTATTTTTCTTGATATGCTGATGTTGGCATCTGATCTGATGTCCCAGCCCTCAGGTACCCCTCCTGGCTGTTTTCCACACAACAAAAGGCTGTTTCTCAATGAGATGAATCAAGATAAAACAGAGAGAGCAAAGCAAGAGGCTGTAGTGTAAAATGATGGTCAGTTTTATAGGAGATGCAATGAAAAGGTCAAACTTTGTTTTTCATTTTTCTTCCATTGTTTCATACTGCCGGAATGCCCTAAGGTTTTTAAAGTGGATGGTCAAAGCGTCATAATGAACAGGGATGAAAGTGAAGGGATCTTGGTCACTTAAAAATTGATCTTTCTTATGAAAACTTGTTGCAGTAATATGTCTTGAAAAAAAAAAGGTCTGAATAATAGGGTATTACATCAAATAGAACAAATCAATAAACAGTAACAGAACCTGGAGATGGGACACACTCTTCCTGGCATCTACTTAAAGTGATATTTTATGCTTTTAAAACATCAGAAAGAGTCATTGAATAACAATATAATTCAAACTTATGTTGTATCCTCAGGTACCATTGTCATTAAGACAGTCTTCTTGTTTTCATCCCATAATCTTAATATCAGCATTTCTTAAAGAAATAATGAATTCAAAACGTGTACAATGTATTTAAGATACAGGGTGACACGGACAGTGTGCAGGTGTCATTTAGTATTTGTGGCACATTCATCCATTTCACTTAGAAAGTCGGCTGTTGACTGCATATAAATGGCCATCATTAATGAAACATTGCAACATTGCTGTATCAATAAAGTGAAGGGCAAGCTGTAGGCCTGTTAGCTGCTTCAAATCTGTCATGCATAAGGAAAATATTCCTCTCTGCGCTCACATTTAATGGACATGATTTTAATAATTAGATTGCATTTTTGGTTAAGGAATGAGTGTAGAATCAATGGAATGTCACGCTTTGTGTGTGTGTGTGTGTGTGTGTGTGTGTGTCTGTGTGTGTGTGTGTGTGTGCGTGTGTGTGTGTGTGCATGTCTGTATGTGTGTTTTGTCTGTGTTTTTTGTCTTTGTTTGCAGATCAAATCTGAGAAAATGAAAAATATATAAACTGGAAATTGCCAATAACCTACACACTGCCCAATACACGCTTCATATTTTAACCACTCGCTGAATTTTAACATCTTTTTTTGTGCCTCTGTTTTTTCAAGATGTTAGCAAATGTTAACTTTTCCCATATTTGGCACCTGTTGAAAACAGCCTGCATTATGCTAAGAATCAACAACTTTGAAATGTTAGCGGGAAAAAAAAAAAGATGGGACACTCACAAGTTAGCTGCACCCTGTTAGCCAGATGGCCTTTGTGTGTGTGTGTGTGTGTGTGTGTGTGTGTGTGTGTGTGTGTGTGTTCTTGCGGACCAGACACAGTGATATATTGTGATTGCCGGACCAGCGAGCTCCTCTCCTAACAGTTAATTAAAGCCTCAGCCTCAGGGTCCCCACTGTCACATCACATCATTCCCATCAATCAATGACTCATGCAGTATTTGCATCCATACCTTCCCACATATGTATAAATCATGTAGGCTCATTGTCGTACACGCCTACTCGCTCACCTACACTATGTTATTTGTGTAATAGATTATGGACATTGTTCATTTTAAAGGGGCCATACACTGCTGTCGATGTCATTAATTACTGTAGAGGAATGTGAAACAGATGAGTAATAGGTCCAGCAAGGCATTAGTATACAGTACATGACCATCCTTTTTGTTTTCAGACACAACTTGTCTGACTATTTGGGGATGGGTTGAATGGGAAAATGATTAAACGCGTCCCGGGAGCTTGCTATTGTGAGGAGTACAATGTGTCCACTTACAGCCTCTTTAAAATCAAACAAATGCCATATTGAGAGAATAAATCATCCCGAAGTTGAATACTTGAAACAGCATTGGCATGCAGAGTTGTGCTAAGTGACCAAGAGGAAACTCGCAGATCAAGCTTAGTGCCGAACATGAACGACACAAAGCCCCCTGTGCTCTGCAACAAGATTAATGTCTGCTCCGATGTAATAAACTGGGCACAAGGCAAACATAAAGAAGCTTCATGTAGATTTGTGTGTTCGTCATGTTGACCTATTACAAGTTTACACAGCGTTAGTGTCATCAACCGTTTTCTCAGCTAACATTTTCTCCGGTTTCCTCTGATCTGACACGTTAAATATTGCGCATAATTTGCTCTCTAATAAAAACCTATGCCGCACTTCAAGTGGTTTCTCCTGTATTGTGAATATTCAAAGTATGAAGCTCATGTTGAGCCATTACCCTGATCACACAGTCAAGCAGCGACAGTTCCTGTGTGGTGTAAGATTACAAGTGAGTCTGTGTGTGTGTCTGTGTGTGTGTGTGTGTGTGAAGCCACAGAGTATTGATAATTGGTCTCATGGGGGCCTCAAAGAGAGAGCGAGTGTAAGGAGAATAACCTCTCCCCTCTTTGCGTGCTCACATGAATACTGTACACAGAAACACACACACACACACTAATATATCCCTCCACTGGAGTGGAAGCTGCTGAGAGTGACTCGGTGACTCCCACTAAATCATTGGTTAGATTATCCTCCAGGGGATGAGTGATTTAGACCGTCGACTGCTTCAGCGCCCAAAGCTCTGTGATGTCCTATCCACCCAAGACATCACACTACTGCCCTTGAGTGTGAGTCTGTGTGTGTCTGTGTCATATTGACGTATGTGTTGGAGTTTCACAGTCTCTGGTGGGCTGCGAAAGATTACAATTTATTTGGTGGACAAGATACAGACGGTGGGGTGATTTCGCTTGTTGTTTAAAAGAAATATGACTCGGGCAATTGCGTGTGCGCACGTCGCGTGCTGAAACGGGCCCACGTAAAAACAGGACGTGCCTCCTTCCACCTCGCCGAAGGAACAGATTTGGGTGGATGTTAAAGGAAAGGGGAAGAGTGTGAGACCGCTAAAAGAAGCTGAAAAAGTTATTAGAGTGTTCCATCACTTGGTGAAAATGATATGTCAACCAGAAGTAGGAAACCAACCCGTTTCTTTTGACAACATGAAATGTTGGATCTCAATACGACAGAAGATTTACATTGAAACGGGGAATTGATGATCGGAGAGCACATTCCACTTTATAAACAACACGCTTTCCAAATGTTCTGATGATTGAATCCACACTGTTCAGATCTCAGAGCTAGTGATTGTCCTACATGCAGAATCAATCATCGGTGACTCCCACTGGGTGAGGCCAAACTGTCTCTCACTGTGAGCCAGCAACGCATTTCACAAAGTACGATTGCTGTGTGTTTTCATCTTTGGCCGTCTTTAATCGGTGATAAACACCATGCGGTTTCTGTAGAAGTACAGTTCATATAAAATACGTAGTCACTGTTGTTAGGGAGCTACTGTTTTCTGAATTACTGTACGTTTTTACGGGCCAGCAGCGTGTTTATAAATCATTTGTCCTTTCGACTTTAATTTGCTGGTGTACTTAGCGGCCTATGGTATTATTATTCATAAGTAAATTACAACTGTTATGCTAATACCGCAGCTACTTTGTCACATGTGATTATGGTTCAGTCAAGGAACAAAATAGACAATTCTAAATCTGTTGGACAAGGCAGGTTATGAGAGGCGAGCCCATCTATTCCTGGTCCATGGATGCAGAGCATCAGCCTGCAGCTCGTAATTGATTACTTTTCTTACTACAGTACCGTACAGTATGTGTCTTGATTAACTCACCACTGAACTGCCGGCTGTGCACATGCATCTAATCATTTTTTCCCTTATCGGGCTTCTGGGTCTCTGCTTGATTTAAAGAGCAAACTGTACACTGCTTATTAAAAACAAGTAGAATTTACAAAACAACAAACACCATAAACCAGCTATTTTGTAATTGTGTACTCATTCTATCAAAGATGAGGCAAAGGTGGGAATACTTCAATTATGAGGATCAAGCTTATCTCATTATGAAGAGGACTAATACCTCAAAATAAGCTTTCTGTAGCTCAATGAATAGATATTACAATTTATATTATAGTGTTCAATAATCTACCAAAAGCAAAGTTTTTTTAGAACATTTTTTAACGTGTGCAGTAGAACTTTTAATCTCCAGTTCAATAGCATGTCATACCAGTCTTGCTGCAGCGAGCCATTTTAGATGAGTATAACTATTAGACAGTCCCTGCCTGCATGGAGTACAATAATACAGGGCACACCCAGTGTCAGGCCTCCAGTCCCTGGTGAATTATGCATGGAGGTATTCTGTCATTATCTGTGGCGGTGCAAAACTGCGATATCCCACCTATCATAATAACTATAATAGCCTGGTGATTTAGACACACACAGCAGATGTTCCTGAGTTGAAATAGTGCAACCAGCAGGTGCTGCGTATAGTGAATGCCAACATTGTGTGCATGTGTGTACACACGCGCCCGCGCGCACACACACACATATATGCACACACACACACACACACATTAACTATGAATGTGCCTTTTTTAAGACTGCATGCACGCAGACACACGCACATACACACTTAAGAAACATACAGATACTTGGCCCTGCAAAGTCAGAAATAAGCTTTTTTTTAAAGTATTTCAGTTGCTGCAAATTGTTTAAATTGTAAGATGAAAACCATCCCTCTGTTGAGGATACTCACCGAATAAGCAGTCCTTCTCCAGGATGTATTTCTATTACCTTCTTGGCAAGGTTTCAAAGCAAAACAATCAATCTTTGGCAAACATTGACCATCAAACTGTATCTACATTTCTCTTCTATATAATGTTGAGAGACAATTGCTAAGTAGTTGAGACATGCATGTTTGTTTTTTTAAAACTACAGACACATGTTTTGTGTGAGTTATAGTATGTATGTGCGGCCTGCGTGAGAATAAGGCTGGCTGATGACGACGTAGGTCCATTGTGGTTGTATGTTTACGATGCTCCAGTCTGCGGTTGAAGATTGGAGGCTAAACATCTGCATATCGAGGGCGCACGAGACTTGAAAGGAGCTGGGAGAGGAGAAAGCTACAGATAGTTGAAACGTCTCCGTTGAACTTGTCAATACCGTGGTGCATTGTTATTTGTTTTGTTTAGAAATAGGGGTTTTTGTTGCAGCTGTCAGTAGTTAGGTTTTTAAAAGTCAATTCAGTGAACACTTTGACGAGACAATTCTCTTCCAGCCCAACTGAACCGTCACTCAGCTGTCATCGCCACAAAAGTTTGTCCTCAGTCTTGTTGTGAGCACAATAGACTCTGAATAGAGTATCAGAGAGCTCAGACGTATGTACACACACACACACACACACACCTACACACACACACACACACACACACACACACAC
>NW_027175909.1:7057500-7130000 GCF_023055335.1 Clinocottus analis
CACATACCAGCACTCACAGAATATCTAGGGTTTTATATTTGCCTCACGTCTTGAGTTAAGGATTAGATGTGTTGCCCGACTCCAACAAGGCTCGTTCCGCCTCGTGTCTGATTGACACAGTGGGAAAATTCTGTGTCAAAGCACTTTTTTGAATTTACACCAGCAGCCCAGTAACGTACGGGCAGCAGCACCCACAGACACACCTGAAGGATGAAAAGGTGATTGCAAACACACACAGACACCCACACAGAGACATAATCACACTCTCACTTACATATCCGAATGTCAAAGTGGTGCCAGAACAAGATCACTGTTGGATTTTATAGTCAGTGTTCATCTGCATAATTTCATGACCACAAGCATGTGTTCTTATCACTCACCTCCTGCTTACCTCCTCATCCTCTTTTCCCCTAACAGCTGATGGACAAAAGGACATCGAGGACGAGCTGACCACTGGTTTAGAGTTGGTGGATTCCTGCATTCGCTCCCTCCAGGAATCAGGAATACTCGACAGTGGAGAACGTAAGTGTACTTATCAGCATCATTGTGTGTGTGTGTGTGTGTGTGTGTGTGTGTGTGTGTGTGTGTGTGTGTGTGTGTGTGTGTGTGTGTGTGTGTGTGTGTGTGATGGGCAAAGGAACCAACCTAATAATATAGAGTGTCTATTTCGATTACAACTATTTGAATCCATTTTGTGGTGTTGACTTGACTCAGACCAGATCAAAACTGCAAACTCGACCACGTACAATTCAAGTCTCAGATCATTGAGGTTCAAACGTAATTTAATTTGACTTTCAAATGTTTATGTTTCATCAACTTTGTTTCGTCAAGGATTGAATTCGTAGAAAAGGAATACATTATTTACTTTGTTAGCTCATTGTATATCAAAATCAAGGTGTATATGCTCAACTCTAGTGGGCACTCCAGCAAGGGTAAGCAAACCTTTAACGGCCTCAAAAGGAATATAAATCTCTTTCTTAGTTGTCATGCACAGTCTCTTCTTAAAAAGAGTGACGATGGGGGAACAAATATCCAGGCCATCTTAATAAAAAACATCGCCTGTGGTTGGTGTAACTACAGAAGGATTATGGCGTGTATTGTTTTGTAATTATTTTTGTTTTCCTGAAAGGAAATGAGAAAATGTCCCCTTATTAGTCCCTTCAGCCATTTGATATCTGGCCTAAGTGCAGCAATTCCCTGTGTTAATATTGAGTTCCTGCTCAGATTTCATTTCTACTTACAATAAGCAAGTTGAGTCCAGGGAGGATTTTGCTCCATATTAAAGTTGGATTAAGTCAATATTTCAAAATATTCTTCACACATGAACATTTAACATGAACATTTCCTCGCAGCGTAGTAATACAGCTGTAATTTAGCACTGAGAGGTTAGAATAGTAAATTATTTAATATAGCTCCAAAACCAGCAACATTGAGGCCTAATTGATAAATAGATGTGTTCTTCTATAGGCGGATACATTTATCATTGCTCCTTTGATGTGTAGACAAACGGATCACGGCCAGGCAGAGGCTACACCGTGAGGCCTCTGGTTTTCTACCAACAACCGTCCAGCTCTCCAAAGCAGCGTTTCCATCCTCTCGGCCTTGTATTCTGATGAATCAATTAAACAGGGATTGAGGGGCAGTCCGTGTATGAGATCTGCTAAATGTGCTTGGCATTATATTTGCCGGTCATTGATTTTGGAACACTGCATTCCCATTTCACTTATTGTCTGATGACCTTTTTGATAGTTGACATCGCTGTAATGGATGGCATTTTAACAACCAGCTCAGCCCATTTCTACTTAAAGAGGGTGCTCACATATTATTCGACTATTAGGGTCGGCCGGCTAGTGTGGAGCACACGTGTTATACACTGTATAGCACATGCGTCTGCTTACACTCAGCACACAGATCATGAGTTCACAATCGCTGGAGAAGAAAAACAAATATTGGAATATTTACCTCAAGATTACTGTTTGTCCTTTCGGTAAGAAAGAGGTTGCATGTTTAACCTCATGCAGAACAGTGGGGAGATGTGTCGGATAATTCGATTTTTATCATGTTTGTAGAAAGTGCCTTAATACCCTGTCAATCCTGCTTTATCGCAGTCCAAATAGATGCCACTATCATTGTGAACACTCTTATTGTGGGGGCTCGATACCCAGCTGTTTTTCCCATTATGCAAATGGGTTTCTACCAAAAGCACCAAAATGTGTGGGTGCAGATAAATTCTGCATAGTTATTTGTGTGTGTGTGTGTGTGTGTGTGTGTGTGTGTGTGTGTGTGTGTGTGTGTGTGTGTGTGTGTGTGTGTGTGTGTGTGTGATTCCCCCCAAATGGTAGCGCTGCTAATAGCTTAGTGGTAAATACACATAATAGTGACATGTTGTTGTCTTCAGTGAAAGGTGGCACAACACCGGGAGGCTTTTTGCCTTCAGCTGATACTGTAGTTGGTGAGGTTTCACAACAGAGCCACAGAAATACTCATAAATAAGTGCTCAGAGCCACAAACTCTCAAACAAGTTAATATCAGTCTAATGTACTTGTCAAAGAAATGACTGTTGGGCCTTTGTGTATTGTGCCATTTTAAAGCCATTTTTAAAAAGGTACAACCCCCTGTGTGTTGATGTGGGAGGTCTGCTGGGGAGTATGGATTGAATGAGAATACAATGCTCATAATTTGACTGAGCTGCTGGATGGAGACTCTATGAGACTCAAACAGTGACTCGTGACAGTGGTTTTTCATTTCACCCTCTGACACTCACACACATAATCCCACCAACAAATCGCAAACACACCTAGAGTACGCAAATGTGCACGAGCACATGAGCTTTTTGATACAATAACAATTTCCTCATCGACCGGCCTAATGTAATGACTTCCCAATCATCTGACCATACAACATGTCACACCTCACAGCTATGAACCTTGAAACTGACGCAGTTTTTTGTCACACAGCGCACACAATCTAACAAACACCGAGGCCATGATATGAGTTCGGAAGCTCCCACTCACTCCGTGTAACTCAAAGTGCTGTTTAATAATTCATAAAAAGCAAGGGATGAATCGAGATGAGAAAAGACTAGATATTTGTGAAGGCAAGAAGCAGAGGAGTTGATCTTGATTCACAGCGCAGAGACTCACAGGGAGAAAGGAATTCTGGGGGAAGAGAGAGCGAGAGAGGGAAAGAGAGCTAGAGAGAGCAAGCAAACAGATAAGAGAGAATAACCATAGTGAGGGGGTCTTTGTTAAATTAGGTATAAAAAAAAGAAACTAACATGCCAGTGAGCTCTGGGTAAGACTAAGACACTTATTGATGACTTGAAAGGACATATATTTATGATAGAAATGTGGAATTTGGAAATTATGAGAAAAAAAAACAGCGACATCTTAGTCTTGACTTCATAACTGTAACTACACATATTTAAATATGTATTCAGAGAGGGTAAAAATAGCAACTTAATGACATATTTATACACCGCAGAGTAAACAGGTCGCAGGCCTAACTGCTTTTCAATGAAACCAAACACGCGTGCCGATAACCTGTAACGGCTCACGCAAACGCCACTGGCTATCCAGTGGTTTCCAGCAGTTCCTATGGGTTCAACTCATCACTCCATACACAGCCGGGGAGCGGGTTCATCTACCAAACTGCCTCACGGTGTTCTCATCCCCAATCAATACGAGCTTCATGTGCACAGCGTGGGAAGGTGAACTGAACGTACTCCAGCCAATGAGATTAATGAGGCCGTATTCTTATATCCTGCAAAGCTGAAGGAAAAGAACAAAAGAAATAAAGCAATGCTAAGTGATTCCTTCAAAACTAGAATTTTTTTTACGTCTCAGACAAGGGGTCAAGTGAAGTTTTGCTCAAGTCGACAGAACAAGGTAAAAATAAACATGTTTGGGGAGGTAGCAAATCAAGTGAGGAGTTCCATCTATTACAACTTTCCTCTTCTCAGCCCTCCCACCATCCTCTCCATCTCCCAGCTCCTCCTCCTCCCATTCTCTATTTTCCTCTGTTTCTCTTTCCCTCTGCTAATAAATTATGTATGCCATCTCCAACTCACAGAGTGCTGCACTGCTGCACTATCTGTTCTAAATTGCTGCTCTCTCTCTTCCCCATTTCACTCTTCGCCTCTCAATCGCTGCCCTTCTCTCTCTTTCTCACTCTTGAATCTCTCTCTCCTCACTCTCTCACTATATTTGGTCACACACACACACACACACACACACACACACACACACACACACACACACGCACGCGCGCAAACTCAACTCAACCCTCACCAACAACCCAACCATCCACCACTCCTGTCTCTCTCTCTATCGGTAGGACCGGCTCTTCTTTCCCAGAGTTCCTTGCAGCTCAACTCCACCCCGGAGGCTTCGCTCCAGTACTCTGCCAGCTACCATAGCAACCAGACCCTCGCCCTTAGCGACAGCATCTCCGCAGCAACTCCTCAGCGCAGCGGGCAGGTTGGAGGAGCCGTGCACAGCTACAACCAGGTAGGAGCGACTGCTGCACATAGATGATAATGAGGTGATGATGAACAATATATAATATTCTGACACTAAACTTAAGCGCCTGTTCTTAGAGAACTTTACAGTATACTGATGGCCAGCGAGTTTAATAATTGCCGTCTCAGGAGTTTGACTCTGAAAGTAACTCTGTTGAAGTGAATTATGCGCTATTTATAGGCACATGCTGCATTGTGCTTTTGCTCACGGAAGACACACCGAGAAAAAGTGTTGCCATGTACCGTGTATGGTGATTTTGAGATGCTTAGCTCCTGTGGTCTTCTGTCACAAACTGAGCAAACATTGCCCTTCTTTTTCCTCTACCCCCTTTTTTATTGCGCTTGCACTGTGCTTCTCCAGCCGCATGCAACTCTCTCAACAAATGTGGATTTGTTTGACATCACAGTTGGGTCCAGTTGATCAGTGTGTTTAAGTACATATTTATACAGAATCCCATTTCGTTAGCCTGACTGAAGTGGCTGAGTCACTCTAATTGGCTTTTAAAGCAATCCGTTGCATTGTCTGTGTTTGGGAGTAGGTGAGACACAAGGTGAGACACATTCCTCAAAGCTGTTTGGAGGGAAATCCGATGCTCGTAGACTCAAATAAGGAGATGATTAAATGCACACAGAGAAATCTCAGCAAGTGTCTCGTTTATAAGTACTTGAGAAAGAAAGCTGAAGACAAAGTCACATATTAATCACAGCAGTGTGCTGATGAAGAGAGAAACCCCACCTAATTACCTTCCAGCCTCCAGTAGCCAATTATTTCCAATTTTCATGTCCTTAATATTTCAATGGTAGTACACACAGATATGTGTACTTTTAAACAGAGACGCACATATCTGCCTAATCAGTGAGCAGCTGCAGTGCTTCATTAAAATGTATTGCCACTGTCTGGGGCAAATTGTCCATTTGTGATAGATCATTATACGATTAAAGTAAGAGTACATATTTAAGGTCAATAATTGTAAATCAGATTATTATTTAACGAGGGTTATAGTTTTCTGCAAATACCTTTGTTGTATCTTTGCAATAACCTGCACATGTTTTTTATGTTGTGTTAGTTTCTGATTTGCTGTGTGTGTGTATTTGTGTGTTTGAGTGTGTGTATGTGTGTGTCAAAATCTGTTTTTGTGTGTTTGGGAACTCATGTTCCTGTGTCGTTTGACAGAGCAAGCTGAGGGATGTGATATTTGTCTGATACACATGTATTAATTCTCCCCCAACAGCCCCAGTAGTCATTAAAGAGATGGTTTCAGAGAGAGCTCAGATTCCTTCCCTTGATAATTAAGAAATACTTCAGGCAAACACCGAAAAATGAAAACAGATGTAGATAGATGGGCAGTTAAGGTTTTTTTTTTTTTTTAATTGTCTTTAGTCTAAATTCTGAATTATTTCTTGTCCCCTGCTCCCCTTGCATTGCAGTGTTCCTGTGCTCTTTTCTCTCCCTCCATCTTTCCTCCCTGTCCTCTCTGCTCACCATCTCTGTCTCTGTGAGCATTAGTGTGTGTATGTGCATCCTACTCTCTGATGTTTTGGGCTTGTCAGTGTAATGGGGCCAGCGTTGTCACCAGCGCTTGTTGCTCATGAATAGCTTTACGCAAGCCAGTGCTGACAGATGGACAGGTGCAGTTTGCATGCATGTGCAGGGCATGCAGGTTTTTTTGTGAGAGCGCGTGCAGGCATGTGCACATTCATATGCACCAGGGGGTGTTCATTTGCACTCCGATGTGTGTACAAAAGTTTGCACAAGTGACTGTTTCAGGTAGAGTGAGAGGGTGGATGCTCTTTTGTAGGGTATTTATAACCCTGAGAGGACCTGCTTTAATATTGCATGGATACATGGCACCTGAAACATCCCAGTGTTTTACTGGATGATAGGAGAAGCAGAACTGTAAGATGACATAGAAGGGGATGGAGAGAAAGTGCTCTCGCTCACACAGTCTGTCAGGCTTTCTATTTATTAGTGAACTCAGCCAACAAGTCATCTATACTCATCATTTATTTACTCTGTGAATCACCCATCCATCTGTTTATCTATTCGTTTAATTTCTCACCTCTTCATCAGTCAAAAGCCCATTTCTGTCTCACTTTGTTTCACGATAACTGTATATATATATATATATATATATATATATATATATATATATATATATATATATATATATATGCCTTTTCACACACAATCACGTCAAATCAACCATTAATAAGGTTCTTAATCTCAGTTTTGTGGTCTGCATCTCATCAGCTTTATATCTCTCATTTGGCAACACAACCCACTAAACTAACACAGGGGACTTATATAGAAGATGTTTACGACACACACTCTTCTGGATAGCAGCTCACATACCGTTTATATTTATCTCTGACTGTTTCTCAACACATATGATTAAAACACTTTAATTTAGGGTTAGGGTCTCAAACTAAAATTATGAATTACTTAATTATTAAGTGACAGTGTTTACATATCATACTGACATGTACAATTATCTTAGGTCCCATTGACAGCTCAGATACTCGAGTGTTTTTAAAGACTGCATCTAATAAGCAGTAGTTCCAGCAGCATCAATAGGTCCAAGACATCTTCATTGCATAATGCAATGCATTAACGAGACAGCATTTCAGTTTTTGCTTTGTTTTAGTTTGTGTTTGGTTGTTAATTGATGAAACTGCATCTAGCAGTGACCTCTTCCATTTGTCTAAGTTAAAGATGAATTAAAGAGATACTGGTTTCAAGTTTAAGCCTTTCCTACAGATCATTCCAGCATAAAGGACCATAGTGGAACAGGCTGGTTTTGCCTTCCTCTGTACTTTAACTGAAGCCATGTGTGCGACCTGAGATTATCACTGCTTTTTCCAAAACTAAAACCTTCCATTTTAAGTAAACAATACATTTGCCTTAGAGGATTGTAAAGACTAAAATGTGCCACTGTTTTACAGCATTTACAGCAGTTTGAGTGCTGATATTTACGTATATGTCATAAGTCTTGGTAACTCCAGCTTTTCTCATTTCTGGAGGAAAGATGAAAACTAGAGAATACTATTTCGGCTGACGACTGAGAAGCTGGCGCTGAGCTGCAAGGCTGGATTGACAGCCAAGAGCTAAACTACATTGCTTGAAAAGCTGGAAGCTGGACTGTAATGCTTCATGTATTGCTGGGAGCTGAACAGCATTGCTTGATAAATGGCAAGGACCTAAACTGCATTGTTGGCTTAACTGTCTATGAAGGGGCAGATGAAGTAGTAGGAAGAGTTGGAAAATAGGAAAGAGATAAATGGGCCAAAATATAGTGTAAGCATATGTTATATACAATATGTGGACAGACTCACAATGACGTCACCCATTGGTTTGTGGACTGACGCTTTGCAGCCTTGAGTTAGACATTTTTGGCTTTTGCCATCTTGTTTTTTTTGCAACATGGAGGGTGGTGCGAAGTAAAACTGAATGCTGAATCAGATATATTGTAGGGAAAACGGTTAAAAATAACTTTAATTTTCTCAGCAACTTCTTTACAAGCAGACTTCTTTTTGCACCCAGAGGAGTTGTCCCTTGCTGGTCATTTGAAATAATGCAAGTTTGAGGCTTCTCTGCATTGGCGGAACAGGAGGTTGCCGCTCTCCTATTATGAAAGAGGTTGAAATGAGAGTTATAGTTAGTTAGAATATGGATAAATCATCAACTGAGGACGTAGTAGTGCTGTTTTGCAGGGATTAGCGGACACACACGCTGAGGTATCGGGTGGCTCTTGTGCACCCACAGCTGTTTTTATATGGGACCTAAATTTGAACTAGTTGTTAGTTAGACTCTTTTTTTTCATTGACTTCATAGCCACAGATTTGGACTGTGGCATTGATTCTACCAGTATATTAACATCAAGGGTTTTCGGTTTGAGAGTAAAATTCAGTCCGTCCTTTGTAGTTGAACCATGTAAAGTTCCAGCTTCCATCAGCATTTACTTATTGTGTGTTGAGTTCAGGCTGTAGCTACAACTCAAGGTTGAACGCTATAGTGTACCCTTTGAAAAGCGCCTCCAGTCAGCAGGTTTCTGAGTCAACAACATGTAAGATGATATATAGAAACTACCAGAGCACGCTGTGTTTTTCACCTGTTTCTCGTTTTACCAATTGTCTATATTCTGTCAGTCGTGTTTGGTGTCTCCCTGTCTCTGGTACTCTACCTGCCTCCATAAACTGTGTGTCAGGTTTTTTGAAAGAGACCGCTAATCCACTCAGCCAGAGATAAATCAGTTTCATGACCCCTCTGCAAACAAAGCAGTGCTGGAACCAAAGGCCTGTTGTCTTCCACAGACACGCTTTAGCTCCACACAAAGCAGGAAAATATAACCAGAAAACGCCATTCAGAACATAATTGGAGATGGTGTGCCTCTGTGTTTATTGCTTTATTTATCCAGGGGAGGTTTGCTGAGCAGGCATGCTGTTTTTGTTCGACCAGTTTTTCTGCGTAATTATACAGCGGCAAAGATGCACATCTGGAACCTATTACGTACAAACATATAGCCTCACACTCCAAATTGTTGATATGTGTGCAGGTGTGCGTTGGTGTGTTGTGAAACACTGGTAAGTGGATGATCATATGTTTGGGGTAATTTACATTTGTAAGTGTGTGTTTGCATATGTGTTTCCAGTGTTTAATGTGTCTCGGGCTTGATATTCAACTTCACAGTCATTTGTGAACAACAGGTAAAGATGATGTCAAACACTGTGGGCGTAAACATCGCTCCTGAAACGTAAAGTATTCCTCATGTTCATTTTAAGAAACAGACGGTTTGAGTATTCTCTGCCTGTGCGGTCTGGAAAAAGCTCAAAGGGGTCTCAGTGGCTCGTCTGGCAAATTGTGGCCTATGTCCAACTGCTGCCATGTCAGGCTACTGTGAGGTTTGGGCGGTATTACGGTATATTATGGAATCCTGCAGTATTTGTATTAATACTGTCATGAATACAGACGCTCTGTTTTCTATTGTATTATACATAATTTGTGCCATTAGAGGTTGGTAGGCCAGCTTCTATGGTGGAGCAGCTATTCTCATTTTAGTGACAAGACCCCCCTCCTCCATCTCCCCTCCAATTTACAGCTTTTAGCATCAACATAGGGCTAAATGAGGCTCAGTGGAGCACTGACATCTGCTCTCCCCGACTGCCTCTGTAGACTAAGGAGGATATATTAGGATGGACCAGTATGTGACGTGTGGCAGAAAGGCTTCTCATGCTCTAACTTTGCCACACACACCTGCACCACTTTTTGTCCATTACGAATTAATTGCATTTTTCATTCAAAATTGTTGGTTGTAGGACTGTTTTTTTCCTGCTGTCCTCCTTTGAATTGGGCTCAAGATTAACATTTTCTGATTTACACTGTATAATATTGATAGCTTTATAGACAATCAATAGAGGCAATTTCATAACAACTGTCTGTCTCTGTTTGTCTTGTCTGGTTTTGATAAACAATTCAGTTATTTTAGGTACTGAATGTTGTGGTTTACGAAATGAGCAAAGATAAATAATAAGAAATGAATACACGATGGACTGTGTAATTGTTCCCTGCACTTTGAGTAGGTGGTGCAACACGGCTTTATGAGAAATGATTTCAGGAGCTGAACTCCGAGGACTTCATTGCCTGCTTCTATGAGTCGGTTTGAATCACCCTCTTATTTCTGTGGGGATTTCATTACCAACTCCTCAAAGGCTTGACTGTACTCATTGTGCATGAAAAAAGTTTTTGATGGCCACTGCTTTTTATTCTTTTTTTATCCAGTTTTTCTTAACTCTGTCTCTTCCTTTCCCTCCTCCCACTTCCTCCCTCCACCACTAATCACTCCCTCTATGCATCCCTTGTTCCCTGTCATGCCTCTTCTTCCATCTCTTGCTCTGTGTTACTTCACATCCCCACAGGTGACATCTAGTCGTGCCGCTCAGCAGCAGCAATCACAAGCTGGGGCAGGGTCAGGTAAGAACTCACCTCTCCTTCTCTTCCCCACTCCTCTCTTTTTCCCTTTCATGGAGATGCATTGTCTTCACGATAAATTAATCTAACATAGGATGGAGCGCTGTGAATACACAGAGATGACATGTGGAGACGTGATAGACATGCATGAGAATTGCAACAAAAGATCTTGCCTCTAGCAGAAGGTTTTTAGAGCCTGCAACATGTATAATTCTCTCTCATGGTAGGGATCAAGATCTGACGATACTACCACAAAGTCGATCGTTGAACTTTGGCCCAGGGCGTCGACCAAGTACACTTAAGAATCACCCGGTGATCAAAACATGGGTTTTGTTATGGCATAGAAGTCCGACAACAAAGCAGCAATCGGCCAGACCTTTTCTCCCAGTTACCCGTTCTCCTGGTTTCTCCATTGTTGCCCGTGTGATTATGGAAGTTCCCCAGCAGAAGTATGGAGGCGACATTCTTCTCAAGACTGCCGCCCAATCTAACTGCTGCAAGCATCACTACGCTCTCACTCATTCGTTTGCTTCCCACAACCTATTGCGTTGTTCTCTACCTCTTGATGTTCTCCAGGTATCTACTACTCCAGCTCCACCTTACCCACCCAGCGTGTCAGTTCCCCCCTCTCTGGAGGAGGAGGCTCGGGCACCGGTTCTCCAGGGAAACTCCAACGGCTGGGATCAGCCTCCGACGCACCGGGGTACTCTACCACTCAGCGCCTGCCTTCCTCCTCCTCTCCCAGCAAACAGTCTCCTGGTACTCGACTGGCCAAGTCATACAGGTAGACAGCCACAGTGACTGAGGCATTGATGTTTATGTTGATGTTTTGGTGTTAATACTGATATATACAGTATGATAGGGCTCCATGGCTTTTGAAAGTGGATAAAGGCGATGGGATTTGAAAGAATTACTGTATTTAACACATCAGTCTCATTTTACAAACAGTATGAGGAGAGAGATAAATACGTAATGAGAGACTGTAATTGAATAGAATGGAATGGATCGTGACAATTACCTTTGGAGTGTCTCTGTGCCGGCAGTGAATATAAAATACTCTCAGCACCGTTTTTACAGCATATGTAACAATTAATGACTTATATCAAGTCATTATTTTTCATACAAAATATGATTCTTTGCCCATTTGTCTTCCAGCAGCACAGTTGCAGTGACAACAGCAGGAGGGGGCGGGTCTCCCCTGAGGGTCGCATCTCCACCCAACCCCACAGCAGTAGGGGGAGGGGCCGGCTCATCTTCGTCCCCTCTTCACCAGGTACCGAATGTCACAGTCTTACGCATGCAGAGAGGGAATGCATATTGTTACCAGCATTTTAGGTTTCATGTGTATAGTATATATTGTACAATGTAATTTATGGAACCAAGGCAACTGCAACAGTTATAGAGATGATATGATAATAATAGTTATACTATTAATAACGTTACATTTTCCACACAAGAGTTGTTACTCAAAGTGATTAAAAACATGTTTTTTTTTAATACAACACAGGCAGATACACAGTAAAATTAGATCACCAAGAACAATACAAATGTAAAATGATTTTTAAGAGCCAAATGCACACGTTTGCTGCAATGTTGCAGGCATCAGGAACATTTCCAGTTTCAATTGATGCGTCAAATCATCTCTGAAAGAGTTAAACACACTGCCTAGTAGAAGATAGGCGATTGGAAAATATCTGGGCAAATTCCTCACATGTTGCAGGAGTTGCTTGACGGAGAAGGTCAGAGACTGGGCCGGGACTCAACCGCCGATTCACAGTTGTAAACGTTGTTCTGGAGTTTAAGAGAGGCTATTTAAAGAGCTTAAAGAGGCTATTTTATCCTTGAACATATTGTAGGGGACTACTGGTTTAGATTTGCGTCCCTTATTCTTGTGATCCAAGGTGATGTATTATGAGATGTCTTTTTCACCTTTAACAGGGCTCCGCTGTTTAGAATGTTAATTAAGTTGATATTAAATGAATCAACCATCTCATTCTACGCCATTTCTACCAGGTAGATAAGAGTGGCGTACCAATTACAAACTCTCTGTCTCAAAGTCAGTCAAAGTACAATCGATTTAAAAAAGATAGCTGAATGACTGAATATAAATGTCTCATCCTTTTGAGAGCATGACAAGGATCGTGTGAGCTCACATAACCTTCTCCCTTCTTCAGTGCAGTAAATGTTGATGTTTTCTCCTGCCAGTCTCTGTTAAATATCTCACTGACCGGGTTTGATAATTACTGTCATATAGGTATCATATTGTTTGGAAGGATTTGTGTATTTAAATCAATTTACATGTATTATTCTTTTTTTTTTTTTTTACACGTTTCCTGTTTTTAATTACAGAGTAAGATATTCTACAGATAGATTTAGAAAGTAATTTGACAGTGGCTAATATAAGCAGCACAAAAGTACAAAGATTATATTTCAGTGTACATTATTTACAGTGCTAATGCCCAGTATTGGTATTTCTTAACCAGTATTTTGACAACCATATCATATTCACACCATTCTATGTAAGTATGATATTGTGTGGTCATATTATTAAATGAAGCATCTGGGTGTTAGATCGAAGATTATTTCATTCAAAGAACGACGTACAGCACCTCCAGAGCAATTACGATTGACTCCTATATTCAAGCAAAAATCTATACATGCCAAATTGACTTCATCAAATGGGTAATCTCCAAATAGCACCTTATCTAAGCCCTGGAGTCGAAGGTAAATGTGTTGGGGCCAATGTTCAATATCACACACTGTAGTTCTTCCTGTCTAAACCACGCACATGAGCTATTTTTTTTTTTGTCTTTGCAGATGAGTTCGGGCATAGGGAGCTATGCCACTCTGTCTCCCAAGCGACTGGCAGCTCACCACGCTTCTGACCAGTACAAGATCGCCCACGAGCTCTACGCTACTGCGACACTGCAGAGGCCTGGCAGTCTGGCAGGTGGGAGTTCACACACTCATGCAGTCTCACATCCACAAGCACTGAAACCCAAGCATGTGTGTAACTCCACCGCATGACTTTTGTAACCTTACGCTGTGTCCTACTGATCATGCTGCTCTTGAACCAACTGTACTAGCCTCACAATATAAATACACCTTCGAGGGCGGCTGCATGTTACATTTTCAATGCATCTTATGGCAATTCTATGAAAGTCAAGTACTTTATTCAAGTCTGATAAATTAGTCCAGCACTTCACTATGTTGTGGTTAGTGTCTGAGAGTTATCGACTCTTTATATCACATACTTCACCAGAGGCGTGGGAGCTTCTTCGAGGCTGCCCTTCACAAAGAAGAATTTCAAAATAAATGCACTAGCTGTTCTGCGGTTTCATTTGTGTACTTTGAGCTGCTTATGAACAGGTCTGTTCTCAGACTTCAAGACAGAGACCTGCTTTAAAAAGATTTAAGTGATGCTGATTCTAATTGTGTTGTCGAAATAAGATATATTTACCGCGTTGGGAGCTGAATGTATTAGGATGACACTGGTCTCTCAGTACAAGCAGCAACATACTTTTATTTGCCCTTGCAGCTGCATTGATAAGTTAATGGCTTTCTCTCTTGACTCTACAAAATTGAGTTGGCTGAATATCAAACTAAAAGTGAAAATGTGTTGTGAGAACTTTTAATGGTCGAGCGTGGACAATTTTATTTGAGGTCGTTTGTGTGTGCCGGTTTGAATGAAATACTTTAGATAATCCACTGTTTCAAGGACTTTTCATTCTCAAGGATTGTATTACAAGTGACATTCAGACTAAAAGTAGTTTTACAGTAGATAGCCTTCCTTTTTTCATTTGGCTTCACTAAAATGTTCTGTAATTTCAAAATCATTCCTGCATGACTACAACGTCATGCAGGCAAATGTCTGTTAGTAGTCTCAGTAATACTTAAAGGGAATTTAACCAACTTTGGAAATCTGTGTTGATTTCTATTTCTTATTTGTTCTTCTTCTGCAACGTATACATGAACATTCTGTTAGCTCAGCATAGTAAACCTATTCACCATTTCCATGTTTTCACTGTTACAGCATCCTTTGCCACAGGTTTATTCCTTTTTTTTTTTTGGATTAAGTGTTTTTAATTTTTCATGCGGATTAAAATATTTATTTGACGAGATTAAACCTCATTACACCAGGTGGTAATGCTATGAAGGTCTGACATGAGTTAAATTATGATTCCTTTAAACTTTGAGCTATATTGATGAAGAATGACCTTCATACTTTACCCTGAGGGCATGCCTGTGATCTTGAAGCAACGCCTGTGGTTTCGTCTCTTCTGAAGATTTTAAATGAAGAAGAAAGAAAAGGAACAGGAATGCGTACCCATGGAAAAGATAAGATCTGCTGTCACTATAAATAACAGACCTTAGACAGACTTTCATCCGAATTCATTCATGTGCTTGGACTACCATATTGTGGATGGTTGTATTTGAACAATTTGAAGACAATTTATCAACCCAGGAAATGCAAGATATTTACTTTCAAATACTTGTCTGTAATTTCTATTACTGACCATATTTCATTTGTCGGTACTCTGAGAGGTGAGCTTATTCTCAGTGGGCAACATCCTCCTGGAAAAATCACAGGAGAGTTCATGTGAGGGTCCTGTTTGGAGAGGCACTTAACAGCTCTATAGCACCTACTCTACAGTGGAGTCAAGCTGCGTAAAACAGAAATTGCCTAAAAAAAGAAATGTCCTCTCTGTGCTTCCTACATGAAGGGCCTGAGTGATACAGTCCATTGTTTCAACATGTTGTAATAGCACAACATTAAATAGAAATGAAGATCTTTAAGCAACATAATTCAACGTTGTTTTTGATTTGATTGGTCTAGAACGTTGTTAGACGTATATGGTCATTTCCTGGTAGAATCACTGTAGGTGCTCTACATGGTTGCATAGGAAAGGACAATATTGTCATATTGCAGGTGTGATATTTAGTTTACTTTCTCGTTACACAAAGCGTCAAGGGAGAGTTTTTTTTTTACATTTTGTTATACTTTTTAAATATTTTACAGAACGAAACACCATGGGAGGGCATCTGTCTATTTTTTCTCTGTCTGCATCATTCTATCTTCTCTTCTTAAAGCTCCCTCTCCCTTTGAAAGAAAGAGGTCAGTACATCTACGAGTGGGCCCTTGTGAGTTAAGAAAAATAAATGAATAAAGAAATGAAAAAAAACACTCCCCAAGACTTCAAAGATGAAAGGGATGAAGGCAGAGCGAGCGCTCGGATGAGTCATGCCGTTAATGGGTGTGTCCACGACTCTAATTAGCACTCCTTCATGAATATGCTGACCATCTCTGCCTCTTTCCTGCTTTGTTTTCCTCTCTCTGTCTCCCAATTCACCTAATTTCAATTGAGCTCAATGGGTGTTGTAGCATCCAACATGTCCATCCATTTCTGTAATTTAGTCAAATTCTCTCCATCTTTTTCTCAGTCCCTTATTTCAACTCTGTCTTCATCGTTCTGTTTGCCTTCTCTGCTGCAGACTAGCAGAGTGTGGCAGGCAACGACCTACCTTTTCATTAGCAAGTCTGTTAACCTCCCCGTTGATAGGAGAACACAGCACACAAAGCCCAATAGCATCTTTGCTAGAGTCATGCTCTTAATAAGGCTTACCGTGGCTTTATCATTTTCCATCGTGTACAGAACAGGACGTGCAGGCCGGCTTTTATTCATCCTCAAAGGTGCCTGCACCAACCTATCACAGGCTGTTCCATAAAGAAGGTTTAGGTTTAGCGTAATGTATTCCTGCTGCGTAATTCTGTTAGAGTATTCATTGTGATTCAGCTTTAAAATACTCTTTTGGACTTGTCTGCTTTCTTGGACAGTCAAAACAAGAAATAGACACAGATCCTAAGCTGCAACAAAAACTAGAGCATGGGACTGAATGCACTTGATCCTACGCTGAGACGACTTCACGCCTCACATGCATTGCTTTCTGATATGATCTGAAGGCTTGTGAGGTTAAGTTGATGGTGGATACACACGGACGTCTGAATCGGAGTCCTAAAGCTCTGCACTCGTTCCCCTTCTTCTGCTGGAAAATGCTTAACACGTGACTTGCCATCGATTGAGGGCTAATACGATATGATCCAACCTCAGCTCAGCCGAAAGATCTCCCTTTCCCTCAGTCACAGCTGTGTATGTATGAGTGTGTGCACATCTTTTCACTGCTCTGTCACCCCCGCCCTGCTAACTCATTGTCCTATTCCCCCAGTCGCCTCCTTTTCTTCTCCTTCCTAATTTTAATTTAACTCTGTTTTCAGAGGGAGGCCTTACAATTGTTCTGCTGTGTAATGCCTGCTGTCAATGTCTTCCTTGCCCTGTGTCTGTGGGAATGCTGCCAGACATGGAGCAAGAGGGGGGACACTACATCTCATTATTTTATAGCTGACGACCAGCAATGTGTTCCTTGGAGATTAAAAAAATGAAATACAGAGGCATCCCTTTCTCTTGATCTTCTTTCTCTGACTGTCTCTATATCAGCCTATTTCTTCCAATCTCATGTGTTACTCTGAATGTCTCTTCTCTACTTCGACTCAACTCACCGCTAGCCCTACCCCTAAAACACACACACACACACACGTACGCACACACACGCCTCCCTTCTCTGTCCACCATATAAATAGTGTGCTGTCTGTCACTTGGTGCCTTGTAACGCTCACTCTATACAAGCTAAAACAAAATGGTCTGAGGTGAGAATGGACAGGTCGAAGACAGAGGAGAGTGCTGTTTTCTTCTCAGTTGCTTCCCTCACATCATTACTGTCACAGTCTTTCACCCATCTTCTTCACACATGTTCCTTTGCTTTTTTTCTTGTCTCTCTTGTGTGCTACATTCACTTGTCCTTGTGTATTTCTTTATACCTTGTTTCTACCTCTCCATTCTCTGTGTTTTTTTTTTTATCACTGCCTTCCCATTTCACCTTATTTCCATTTTGTGCATGAAATTGCAACCCTTCTTCCCTCCCCCTATTTATTTCCTTAATTTTTGACCTCTTTAAAATCCATCTGTTTAATTCCCATGCACAAGCCTTCCTTACCTCCGGTACTGTACCCCATCTTGCATTTTGCCTCTCCATCATTTTATCCTCCTCCTTACATATTTTCTCTCTCTCTCTTTTCTCCAGGCTCTCGTGGCTCCTACAGTAGTCAGCACAGTCAGGAGCCCCTTCGGCCCTTAGGGTCCCCAGAGCATCACATTGATCCCATCTATGAAGAACGTGTCTACCACAACAAGGGGCCCATGAGGAGCCTTAGCCAGAGCCAGGGGTCGGACACAGGCCCCTATCGCAACAACACCGGTAAGGCCGTCCCTGCGTTTGTATATTGTATTCGTTTTTTGTATTCATTTCATATGCTATGTGTGTTTGAAACAAAAAATGTATAATACAACTTCTCAATGTATTAACACTTAAAGGCATGGTCTTGACCTGTGTCCTTGTTCAGCTGTGGAAAAGACCCCTTTCCCTTTATACACTGTAGGAAGACAACACACTCTGACTTGAATCTGCCTTTATGCAAACTTAATAATGGAGCTGGGACAAACTTGTCTGAGGGGGCAAATGATATGTTCATTCGGAGCGAAATTTACAGCCGTTTACATCATTTTGTCAATCAGCCGCACAGCACGCATTCACCCCATGGTACTTGATGCTCGCTTACCCAGTGTCAGGTATAAATGATACGAAGATGCAACAACACACATCAGGACATTTCTTTCCCCAACATGAGTTGAATGTTGCAGCCCTTTTTTCTGTTTTGGTTTATTCTCGTTCTTTATTCTGTGTAGTTGCTCATACACATTTCCAGCAGCAGCATGCAACGCAGGGGCAAAAGGAGAAAGTACAAAAGAGAGAATAAAGCCATCGACAACCCCATTGTTGTCCAATACTTTTCTTTCAGTTGGGAATGAAGCACAGTTGGGCATATCTTCTATCAAAGTCACACAGTTACACACAATCATTCACACCCGCTCTCGCCGTAACTCCATTGTTGCCGGCAATGTGTTTTTAATAGGGCCTCATTGAGTTTATCTCAATGTGGGTTTAGGTACGCCATGTTAATCCCATTACCGTATCATACCCACATGAAAACACCCAAGTCGGTCACGCCGCGCTCACAGCTCCCTCGATGTCATTAACCAGCCTAGCCTTAATAGCTATCATTAGCATTTGGGTCAGAATCATAGCAGTAAATATGCCACTCTAGACCAGCGTTTGAGTTGATCAGTTTGACTCACTTGAGAGGAATGAGAGTTGACATTAAACACATAGTAGAAGCGTTTGAAGCACATTTTAGTCCTTGGAAAACTGTCAGGGAAATCCTGAACAATTCAGACAGTGATATGATTGTCTTTGCTGGAATTAATTAAATAAGTGCTCTTCAGAAGTGTACAGAGAGAATCCACTGCTATCTATAATTTACTGTGCCTTGTATTTGTAGTTTCAATAGATGGGTATGAGAAAGCTCACAAAGGGAATTTGTACCGCTGCTACAAAAATCAATAGACTCTGGATTAGACTGTGTACGTTTAATTGCAACGCTTGAGGTTTACAATACGCTTCTCTTATGATACAGTATTTTAATTGTCACATGTTGTTTGAACTAAATCCTCTGTCAGAGTATATTTCCCCTCTTGTGTTCTTCGCCCATGTAACTACCGTGGTAAATCCACACACCGAAGATGAACCGCACCTTGAAGTCACTCAGCCATTGAATGAAGGCTTGGCCTTAGCGCAGCATGTTTTAAAAGTCATGTTAATAGTATGTGCGTGGACTAGGAGGTTGTCTCATACGTGTTCATAATAGCACAGAGTGAGAGCACAGAGTGAACCGATACGGGCTGTGCTGACATGGTGAGCGGTAAGTCATTAATTATATCATGGCGCCTTCTCGTAGCAATGGCAGGCTCACATTATTGGTTCATTAAACTGGCATGGATCAATGTAATTATTGCATTAAATCATTCCTGTGGTGGAACAAGAATCCAGCCTTTTGCGTCTGTATTTCAAACCAAAAGTTGTAGTCAGTGGGTCTATACACGGTGTCGTGTCAGGCTAATTCAAGGCCAATTTAAACAAGGCACTTGCAGTCAAATGAAGCTCACAGTATTCATTTAGAGTGAGCCACCACAGTACTTAACTGGACACTTAACTATGAAGAGGAGCCACATAATACAACAGAATCCATTTAAGTCAATATAATAGTTTTTATAGTTTCCTGACCCAATTGAGGACAGAGAGACATGTGGAAGGAAATAGGGAGTAAAAAAAAGGGCACCAAAAGAACCGAGTTAAGCAGACCCATCAACTTCAGATTAAATCAACATTAATTTGTAAAGGTCAAATGTGTGGTGAACAACCACATTGTGAACACGTTGTTTTTACATTGTTTTTGCTCATTATCTTATCCTCAATACACAATAACTGCAATTTTGTATAAAAGTGGGACTCTTTGCAAAGGCATTATTTTCTATTGTGAGGAAAATGTCTGGCCTCAGCCTCCTTTCTACCATGTGGTAGGAACCCCAGCAGACCTGTCGTCTTAGGGAAGTCTGCTGGCATTTTTATTGCAGCGGAGTGGACAGCAGTTTGACAACACACTTGACAATTCAGTCAGGTCCAGTTTAAAACACTGTCAATTGGTTAACCTGTCTGTCCGCTCCGTTTCCATTCCCCCCTACTCTTCACAGCTCAGTTCATTTCTAAGTTAATTATTCACCTGGGTAAGCCTGTGTTACGTTGACAGTTTTGTCGCCACAACTACAGTTTATACAACTGAAATAATCAAATAAGGTTTCTCTTGAAAACCAGCTCCACCTGTTTGACTGTGTGTGTGTCTGCATCTGGCCACAGCTCCCTCTCTCACACACCCTTCTTCAGTTACCGTATTCTCAATAAGTGCTGTCTTATCCTCTTCATCCTCTTTTTCTGTTCACAGAACCATGCTATTGTGCAAGTATGAGTGTGTATCTGGGTTTTTGCACTATGCATGCGTGTTGGCAGCGAGCAACGTTTCATTCGTAGATTAAACCAGGCCAGCGCCCCAGAGGACTGCAGGTTAATGTGGCCTATTTTAAACTATTATTCCTGCATAGTCACAGCATCTCAAACACACACTTCCATCGACACATGCATTCTGCTACGAAGATGAATCACAGCATGAAAAAAAGCCTCAGGATGTGGTTTACACTTTTGTTTATTTTTTCCCAAGACATTGTGTGTTTTTTAAATCATCTGCAGTTTGTCACGTTGCTTTTGAATGTGTTTTCTTCTTCTTCTTCTTCTTCTTCTTCTTCTTCTTCTTCTTCTTCTTCTTCTTCTTCTTCTTCTTCTTCTTCTTCTTCTTCTTCATTTTTACATCCTCCCTGTTTCAGTAATGCTCTCTCTATTTCACAATTATCTTTAGTGACCTCTCTTTCCTTCTGTTTATTACTATTTTGCTCTTATTTCCATCTGTATGTCTACCCTTCTCTTTCTTTTATTGTTTATCTCCTTCATTTCACCTAGTCTACTTATCCAGAGAGCAGTGAAACCTTCTCTCTTCTTCCTCCCTTCTTTCCTCTAACCATCCCCCCTCGCTTGTTCCCTTTTTTCTCACGTTTTTGCCTTTCTACCCTCCCTCCTTGTTTCATCAAAGCTATCTTGGTCTGTATTAATGACTCTAACCACTGGGAATAGCATCAGCTCTGAATGGATGTGGCACTTTTTCTCTTTAATGGCTCATCATCAGACCTGCATGTAGCTCAGGTAGCGACGGAGAGAATGGGTAGATTCATTGCCACGACTATTTGTTAGGTGCATCTAGTAGGCAGGTTGAGCTATTGATGTTGATAAGGGCTGTTATGTAGTTTAACATTGCTCCCTCCAGTATCTTTGAAAGGAGACAGACATAAATTCTTTAACAACCATTAATCACTGAGACACGGGAAAAACAAGGTTATATTTTCTCAGCCATTAACAGAACCAGATAAGCATATGATGCAGAGTGCCATGAGAGCAATTGGGAAATTGCATTTTTAGCCAGACTACTTTCTGCTCTGGTCAGTCCTGTAGTTCTGTGTGAGTGTTTATACCTTATCACCTGCCAACCAGACAGCGCCAGTGACAGGGCTTTATTCTGCATCAACTCCTAGAGCTATCCAAATGAATAGCCTCTTCTTGGATATTCTCAGCTTTACTTTTTGTAAACCATTCCCAAAAGTCCAGAGGCTGATGTAATATTTTTGATGTTTGGGCATATCTCTTTGGTCTGATGCCTCGGTGTCTATAGCCCGGTTCTTCTGACTTCTCTTCTAAATGAGGTTTTTGTTGCTGTTTTTTGCAGATTAATAATTACTCTCTGGTCACATAGCATGTTTTTTTTTGTATTCTGTTTATTCTTGGACAAATACAGCGAAATCTATGGTGTTGCAATAATCACAAAATATGTGAACACACACCTTACTGCAATTAAACCTATTCAGTTCCCAAGACAAGGGATCAATTTACACAAGTGTGTGTGTGTGTGTGTATGTGTGTGTGTGTGTGTGTGTGTGTTTTATGTTTCTTGAAAACCATAGCAGGATTATTTTTGCTTCAAATTGCAGCTCTTTATCACCGGCTCCTTTTGCCAATGTGATTTTGCACACGTGTACATTAAAAAGGAGAACATGAAATATGAGGAAGGCTTTGCATCAAACCATTAAACCAATCTGCTTTACCCTTTTAAATCTGCTGTGTTCCTTCTGTAATGAGATCTGACATCCTAATGAGCGGGACAGAGCAGAGAGCGTGATGGAGGAGAGCGATGAGAGAGAGAAAAAAACAGACCCAAGAGAGGAGCTGAAGACGGAGACGACCGTAGAGGTGAAGCAGTTCTTGTGCTTCTTCTGACCAGTAGGCAGGAAAAGTTCAGGGCACTGGAGAAATTCACCGATCCTTGAAATTAAAGAATGAAACATGTGATGCTAAATATAGTCACAATAGACGGTGTTTCTTCATTCATGCACATATTGTTGACGGATCTTTTAAACTTACGATCTTAAAGTTCTGTGTCTTATTCCCGTTTCTTTCACCTACCTGAATCTTGTATTTGCTAGTATGTCTTAAGATCTTACTTTCCAGAGATCTAAACAATATCCCCACTTTTGATTGTTCCATGAAATATCCCCATAGACACCCAGTTTGTAATGCTGCCAAATGTAAGGGCTTTCATTAGCGCTTAAGGGCAGAAGGAGTATCACAGGAAAGTGACTAGTCTCAGTAGACCTACGTCACCAGTTCTGTATCAGTTTGTAAGGGACTAAAGCACTGCAGCATTGTGGGAACTTTAGTGTGTCACTCACCAGGGGCTGTCTGTCGCCAGGTTAGATTAGATTTGTTTGGTCAGGATCAATTTCAACTTGGCCCCTGATGATCTTTTAATGAACCTACTGTCTTTCAAACACCAGCAGTAACACCTTCACTTCTCTGAGAAAACAGCCAGGCTGGTTAAATGTCCGGTATACGACTAATCTTAATTTAGTTTAGATCAGTTTGATGTTAAAACAAACAAAAAAAGGAAAAGCTGGAAGAAAAGTAAAGGGGACTAAGGAAGGAGTGGTGGAAGGAAATGTAATTTGATTTATTCCTCTACATATTCATGCGTATATGAATGTGATTTTTCTCTGCTGTAGTCTGCATTTTAACAGAAGGACTGAAGTCGACAGGCAATTCAACTCTGACCTACGGTACTGTTCAAACCTCTTGTGTGTTAGTGGACAACAACTCAATTTCTCAATTTAATCCAGGTTACTTATGTTGTGGCTTAAAGTTGTACAGTATTTACAGTGAGTTTTTGCTGAGGCGTCAGAAAGCTTTAATTACCAGCTCAAAGCGTCTGACTTACTCTACAGATCAGCACAAATTCTTTCCCTTGCGAAAACATATGGCACTTCGTAAGTGTAAGTTTAAATGAAGTTGCTGCTTGTCACCCCACACCACCCTCCTTCTGTGTGTTCATAAGTGAACCCACACACCGACACGCCAGTATCCAGTATCAAAACATGCACAGAAAGGCGCACACATAAGCACATTCTACTCGCGTCCCAGGCTATCTCAGTTTACATGATTAGCATATCCTCTGTTTTATCAGCAGTAATGAATTCATAACTGGAGAAAGACGCATCCATTTGTTTTTGTCCTCAGAGATCACACCGATACACTGGGAGTCAGCACAAAAGCAGCAATGAACGTCTTTATCAAATGAAACAAAACCTTTATATCTGCTTGTTTCATTCATTGATTGATACACAGTTTATCATTTTAAACATTGCTTATTGCTGTGTGGTTGCACTTCGTCTCCCCATTGTTCCCTGAATTGTAACATGAATGCCTATAAATGACCTGGAGGATATCATTAACATCAACAATCCTTTAGCCCCCTTTTTCGAAAAAAAAACCCAACAAAACATTTCATTGTCACTATATTATTACGACTGAATCAAATTCAAATGTGCTACTTGTTCAAGTCAAGTGTGAAATCCATCCAAGTTATCTTGATCAGGGTTGAGGGGAGCTGCAGTATACTTCAGTGGGCGAGAGTCAGGAACACACACATCCACTTTGCACCCGGGGGATAAAGAGTCTCTAGTCCACCTCACTTACATCTCTTTGGACTATGACTTGAAAAAACAGCACCCGGAAGAAATCCACTTAACGCAAGAAAAATGCAAATTCTGACATTGAAAATGTGATAGAGAAGCAGAATGTCTCAGCAACAGCGACAAGGCAAGTTAAGTTGTTGAGCATCTATTAAAAACAAGCTCATTCAAAATCTTATATTAGACATAAAATGTACTAAGTCCAGATATGAAACAAATGCAATATGAAAAAACATATAGATTGCAAAATGATAAAGTTAATTACCTGAAATGTATTTGTCAAGCACTAATATACTATATATTAGTGCTTGACAAATTAGCAGATACTATATATATATATATATATATATATATATATATATATATATATATATATATATATATATATATATATATATATATATATATATATATATATATATATATATATATATATATATATATATATATATATATATATTAGTTGTGCTCGCAGTTATCAGTTTTATTGTAGTTCTTTCTGCCAAACATGAGTGTGTAACGTGCAGTGGATGTATGCCAAATGGGCCAGCCTTCAGTTGGACTTTTTATGACTTTCACTATTGTCCTTCCGCAGCAGGAACATTTAGCAGCAGCACTGGCCTGGGGCCCACGCTGTGTCTAAGTGGCACGCTGGAGAAAGACATGGCACCTTGACTCATCGAGCCAAGTGTCCTACAGCTCCCACACTGCAAAACGCTGTATACTTGATACTGAAAGTGTAATGGTGTGTGTGTGTGTGTGTGTGTGTGTGTGTGTGTGTGTCCGCGTGTGTGTCCTCCAGTGCTTCCAGCTCAGGAACATCAAGAGCTGTGTGTTGGCCAGGAGGATCTCCCAGGGATAAACAGAGGGAGAAACTAATCCTCACTCTCCTCCACGTTTAAGCAGTGTGTGTGTGTGTGTGTGTGTGTGTGTGTGTGTGTGTGTGTGTGTGTGTGTGTGTGTGTGTGTGTGTGTGTGTGTGTGTGTGTGTGTGTGTGTGTGTGTGTGTGTGGTGGGGGGTGGGGGGTGCATGTTTGTTTCACCCGTGGCTGCTGTAGGCAAGGTTGTGTGTGAACACTGTTTATGACCTTAAAGCATGAGAATAAGAGGTGTTACAGGCACGCATGTTTAGTCCATGTCAATCACTTGCATATTTAGAACTCTGTGTTTGTGCGTGCCCGTGTGAGTGTGTGTGCGTATGTGAGAGGGATAGAGACTGTGAGGGGTTTTGTGTAATCGTGCTGAGCGCTGAAGCGTGTCGAGAGAAAGGACATGTCCTCAGCTCTGATCACATAGTCTACTACAACCACAATAGAAGGAGAGAGATAGAGAGACAGAAGGGTGTTAAGGAAGAAGGGGGGGTAGACATGAAATGAATGGATGATGGAGAGGAAGAGAGGGAGAGAACTACAGCAAAATAGGGATTGAAAGGGATGGTTTCAGAGGAGATGGCTGAGTAAAAAAAAGATAGAGGGATATGTCTAGAGGGAGGAAGAAAGAGGAGAAAAGGGCAAAGAAGCGATGGAGAAAAGGGAGTGACAGAGACATAGTAGGGTTGAAGGAAATGGAGGCATGAGATGAAAGAACGAGAAGGGAGGATGGACACGGGAAGCTCGGCTGATTGGTTTGATCGCCCTGTAGTTTGTTTCTTTCTCCCTATCTCTCTTTCCCTCCCTCCGCTTCTTTTCATCTCTTGCACATTCAGCTGGGGCTCCCTTGTCTCAGCAGCCCGAAGAAAAAAGTCGGTCCCGATCTGAGCGAGCCGGCCCCTCAGCTCGGCTAATTGCAGAGGTATCACTGTGTCAAATGACTAATAGACTTTCCTTTCCAGTCGCTAATCTGCCAGCAGGAGCACAGCCGCGATTTGTTTACTCTACGCCGAAGCAAGGGAATACAAAGACACACCCGCCCTTATATTTTCTTCTCCCAACACAATTTCACGCCGCCAGAGCGTTAGGTGTGAGAGGCGTTTATTGGAGCGCGCGTGTGTGTGTGTGTGTGTGTCGGCACATTTCATGATTTATTTCATATTTCATGAGATGGCACAGTGCCTCATGATGGACTTTTAATTCATGAAAGACACACCTGCTCACTCTCAGACACACATACGATTGTCTTACTAAAGGCCGTTAATCGCTGTGTGTTTTCCAAAAACTTGAATCTCAACTTTTAAATTGTCTTGAGATATTTTGACCTAATTGTAGTCTAATTATAATCTTAAACTTCAATCCCAGCTGACACAGCGTGTCAAAACTGACACAAGTCTAAAACCCCAACTGGTTCGCATGGCCATGAATACAAGAACACACGCACACACACACACACACACACACACACACACACACACACACACACACACACACACACACACGATGAATACATACACCATTACACACATGTATGCATAAACAGGCACCCGCACGCTGATTTCTGCCTGGCAATTTTGGCCCAAAAGGTCAAGTCATCAGTCAGAACACACCATTAACAGAGCAAATGATAAATTCAGCAGCACTCCATTTACTTGAGCTAGGAGGAGAAAAAGGGGAGAGCAGACACGGAGATTGAGTGAAGAAGGAAATGAAATGCATAAAGAGGTTTTTGGAAGCTGAATACAAAGTAAGAGATTTTTTTTTTAAAAACAAAAGAACAGACCGTAACTGTAATTTGACATGACTATTATTGGTGGATTTCTCTGTCTTCATGTTCCCTACCATCTCTCTCTATCATTTGTGATGTATTCCTCGTTCCCATATTTTAGTTCAGCTTGTACCCAATGACATCTCTATTTGCTGCTTACAGGCCATAAAAACAAGCATTTTATTTTTTTTTTGACGTTGCTCTCTTTTTCACTGTTCTGCCTCCCCCTCTTTGGCTCCGAGGTTCATCCTATTTGGGTGTCGAGTGTCTCGGTGAGCGCACACTGACTCTGGTGGTGTTAGCCTAAAGCCACGGCTACTAATGAGACGTTCTGAAGGACAGACACACCACAGACATCATTCAAAGAGTACAGAAAAGACAGGGATTTGCAGCTGATTGCAGTAACTGTGCTTCATTACCCTCCTATAGCCTCCCTTCTCTGCTGCTGTATGCCACTAATTCCACGGCCTCTTGTTCCATCCCTCTTCCCTCTGGTTTGGCTGCAGCTTCATCCCTCATCCCTCAACTGTGTCTTTCTTGTCCCAGCATCTCTTACGGTTTCTGCGTCCCTGCCGGATCCTTTAGCTCTTTGTGGGCATCAACAGAAGAGCTTTAGCCTCGTGGGCATTTTAAGAGCAGAGTGTGGAAATGACATTTTTGTCCTATATGGCTGGCAAAGAAAAACATTTTAAGCCAGATTCAAGAGTTCGCAAATATAAATATGCTAATGTGGTTGCATCACCCAAAAGGTTCCTTGTGCCTCTGGTGGGTCGACTAATGGAGTTTACCAGGCTCGGTGAGAAGAATTTAAATATGAGCTTTGAAAAATGATTGTTAAAGATGCACCAAGCAGGTTGGACAGATCAGACGTGTGCAAGAGGGTTGTGAAGGTCAAGTAAATACCACCACTCAAGACACTGCTAAAGAGCACTTTGGATGGTCACATAACAATGATGCTCACAACCTCCATCCTTTTTGTTTCTTTTATTTTTGCGTGCTGTGACTCATATAACGTGCGCATGTGTGTGTTTCTATGTTGAGTACATTGTGTGTGCACTCGCTCATCCAGAAACCGTTTTAAAGGGTAACTCTCTTTGTGAGGGGAGGCTCAAACTAATGGCCACCTATTGATTTCAAGGCGATGTGATTTATCACACACTCCCTGAAGAACGCATTGATGGTGTTTTTGCATGTGCGTACATGCGTGTTTTCTGTGCACATATACCTCGGTTCTAATGACAGATGACGGCGTCTGTCTCAGTGTTTTTACAGCCAGAGAAACGAGGCCCCCAGACTCACATTAACACCTTGATATATCACCGATCCACCGCTCTGACGTGACGGGGAGGGAAGGTGACAGCGACTGTGCCCCCTGCAGGCTGCTTACATCCCCCAAGCAAATCCCCATTCAATTACAATCTCACACTAAAGAGAGAAAGCTTGGTGTTTTACTTTTTCTTTTTTTTTAATTTTATGTATTTTTGTGTCCTTATTGTTCACAAGGCAGATGTCTCACTCTGAGGAAAACGTTTTTGCAATCGTCCTCTTGCTACCTGCAAATAGACGTATGAGCAAAGTTGCTCATTGCTCATTGCATGGGAATATTTTTGTCAGGCTAATGAGTCATCTGAGTGACAAACTAACATTGTTTACAAACCCTCAGTGGAAACTGTGGGTTTTTTTTAATGAGACTAACACACTTCACATTGGAGGAGAACTAGTGTGTGTATCAATCAATCCACCATGAAAAATGTTGTTTTTAAGATGATTTGTAAAGAACACTGCATGGCTTCTACAATAATATTCAGAAAAAAAACACTTAAAAGCTTGTAAGCATATTTGATTTAAAGTCTATATTTGTATTTTCAGCTTGTTTCTGATATATACATTGATTTCAGCAGTCATTAAAAATGATCTCAAACTCTTGCCGACAAAACTTTTGTCTACTCTTCTCTTTTTCTCTCTTCAATCCTTCCCTCTGTTGAACATTGGTCCTTGTTGTTAATCCTGGGCATGTGGCCAATATTTGTCCATCAATATGGAGACGCGCTTGTCTTCTCCCAACCACCTGTTCCTCTCCTCTCCTTCTGCCCTTTCCTTTTGTCTTTTCCTCCCGTCCTCCCCGCTTCTCATTCTGTATCCTCCTCTGCCCTTCAGACGTTACCCAGCGTGTCCATGACCAGGTCCTAAGTTATGTCCTCTGTCCCTACTTTCCCACCATAGCTCCCTCCTCCCCTGGTGTCGACTCCGTCCCTTTGCAGCGCACAGGAAGTCACGGCACAGGGACAGGGAACTACAGCCGTGGCGGGACCAACAACTACGCCACAGTGGGACCGGGCTACACCTCAAGCGGCGGAGACGTGTATGGCTCAGACCCCTATGTGGCGGACCCTTATCGCACCCTGCAGTACTGCCCCTCAGTGGTGGAATCCCCCTACAGCAAGTCTGGACCAGCCCTGCCACCTGAAGGCAGCCTGCAGCGCTCACCTTCCATCGACTCGATTCAGAAAGACCCCAGGTAGGATGAAAGTGTGTGTGTGTGTGTGTGTGTGTGTGTGTGTGTGTGTGTGTGTGTGTGTGTGTGTGTGTGTGTGTGTGTGTGTGTGTGTGTGTGTGTGTGTGTGTGTGTTTAATGGGGTTCACTGGAACACAGTATGTGCACTTGCATTCATTCCCTGATGCCTCACATTAACCCTAACCTTCACATAACAAATGTTTGTCTGTTGGGACCATTTTCATAACACACACACACACACACACACACACAAACACACACACACACACACACACACACACACACACACACACACACACAAGCATCAATATTCCGGTCATAGTGATAATAATGTTGTCTCAACAGGCACATGAGGGGTATACGACACTCATTGCTCCCTAATATTGATAGCTGTATATCAATACACAGTATGCATAAGAATAACTTTTGTGGTGGCTATAACAGCTGCAGATACTACCGTACTCACCCAACCCCACACTCCACCATTTCCTTTCAAGGCTGAAAACAGCGCTGCATTAGAATGATGTAGGCGGCTGCGTGGATGGGTCCTTGTTGCTTCAGATACTGGTTTAAGGATGAAATAGAATCCAGAAAGGCTGCTTACACTCATATATTCATGAGTTTGGAAGGTTAGCAGATACAGATGCAACTCTCAAAAGTTCAATATTATCGTCCATTAATGTATCCGCTTTCTTGACTGCCATGAGGCAAACAGCAGAATTACCACGTTTATTGGCCAGGAACACGCGCTTGCTTATATTTTATACGCCCACTCAGCGTGCTGGTGGATAATGTCACATTGCGTCAAAAATTGAGCCGTGCTCAACTTTTTTTTGTCACGCGACTCGGCTTATTTATTCTTTTTCCCGTATCGGCCCCGTTCGCAATGGGAAAAAAAAACGAAAAAAAAAACTACTTAATGAAATAGAGTGTCGCACCGGTTGCTTTAGAAGCTCCATTTCGCCTCCCTCAGTGTCACGCTGTGTGTAAAAGAGTCCTACTGCGCTGTGATCACTTCCATCGTCTCCTCAGCAATTAAGCAAAGCTCACTTTCCCCACTTTCTTTATATATATTTCACAGGACTCTTGATATATAATTCCTTTAATTACAGAGCGAGAGGGACTGAGACGTGCGTGGCTCAAGACTTAGCAGCAGCTATCAATCACAGGAGAGAGAGAGAGAGAGAGAGAGAGGGAGAGAGGGAGAGAGGGAGAAAGGGAGAGAGAGAGAGAGAGAGAGAGAGAGAGAGAGAGAGATGAAAGACGGAATACGAGAGAGAGAATTATTTAAAACTACAGCAAAGAAAGAGAGCGTTACTGAATGACTTGTGCACAGTCAGATGAACATACAATCCTCAAGATCCTTCAGTCTTGTGAAGTCGTATGAAGGATCTGATAATTAGGGCGTGATGGTTTATTATTAATGTAATCTGATTGACTGCCTTAAGACGGTCTTCTTGTTTCACACAAACACAGCTAATCTCTAATGTCTCCCTCTCATAGTGAAGAAAAGTATCCCCTCATATTCACAACAAGTTTGTGAAGCCTTTGTTGCCTGCACTGTTGTTGTTTGTTGCCTGCACTGGGTTGTTGGAGTCGAAGCAGTATTATGTTCTGTTTTCTGTGGTGTATATCTACAATACACTAGCCATTTTTATGACAAAAGCTCAGCAACAAAAACAACAACAACAAAAAGATTGCAACTTAAGATAGAAATAAGTTTATCAAAGACACGTCGTGAGCGGTCGGCAAAGGTCACCGAGATAAATAAAAAAAACTCACGGATTGCAATTTAAAACGTACACACATGTAGTGCGCTCCCTGATGTTTGGCTATGGATATGAAAACAGATAAAGGAGGAAGATTATGGTGATAATAAAGCAGACAAGATAAGAACAGTTTTATTATTATCATTATTATTATTATTATGATGTCATGCACTTTAGAGAGCCTGGAGTGTTGATGCACATGTATTAATAATACTGCTGAGTAGATGAAATTTTGTTTGCTGCCTTTATTACTCTGCAGTGAGGATGCCAGCTTTTAAATCGTTGCTGCCTTTACTGTCTTATCTGCTTGAACAAAGGCAGTGAAAACATTTAAACATTAATTGCTCCCGTTTAGGCTCAGTGGGAGGCTGTTTTTGCACTGCAGTTTTATCAACGTTTTTAATGGTTTCTAGTTCATCAAAATATGGATAACGGCAGTCTCGGTAACAGTCTAATATTGATGTAATAGACCTCTGGGTTTTCATAGTTAACATTCACATCACACACACCTGATACACATTTTTTTTAATATTATTTATGGTAAATGGGAAAATGATTGAGGTTCTGAAAACACATCGACACAACATGTTGTCATATATTTCCATTGGGCGGAGAGTAAACTATGTGTGTGCTATTTACAATAGAGCAACTACAGCTGGTTTAGGTTTAGATATGTTTCATTACTGTCGTAACTTGAGGCTCCGCATACACTGCAGGTCCTGGTTCAAGCTTCACCATTTTCCTGAATCATGTCCACTTTATTTTAGACAATAAAAATAATAAAAACAAGTCCCTAACCCATTTTGTACATGGTTCCAATATTTTAAGAGCTCCTTTGTGTGTTGCCGGCCCCCTGCAGAGTTCCATCAAACCGTATTTAATTAAAAGTTACAAAGTTATTCATGGCTATTTAACAATTCAGTCTTTACTAGCTGAGACTTGGGGGCAGGTGTTGATGCTTTAGACTCAGCGTGTTGTTTATTTTTTTTATTAATTTAGGCCTATCATGATGAACTCCAAGTCATTTACAACATCAGGTAGAATATGTCCATAACACAAGGCTGTTTTAATGAGTGGGTTTAATAGCAACACTGCTTTTTTTGTATTCCAGCCTCCAAAACCGTTTCCCATTACATATGCCCACATTGTTCTGACTAAAGCTTCAAAGGGACAATTCACTTGTATACCTAAATGTGCTTAAAGGCCTCAGTCTCATGTAATATTGGACTCTTAATGGCGTCTGCGATGTTTTTAGACATTTATTTCTACAGAAAGGTCCCATTAAGATACAAAAGCTCTTCTCACATCCACGTTCTTTTTACTTTACCACGGTTTTGCTCTCGACGGCTCACGTTACAGCCTTAAGGGATGAGTGAGCAGAGGTTATTCAGTTGGTTACATTAATTTAGTATATGTGTATAATATATTTAGTAGACACATATACTATTAGATTTAATTGGATATAGATGGACAGATATAATGATGAACTCTTAACACCATTGAATTTGAAATCTTTTACATTTCTCTTTGCCATAGGTTAAATGACCCCCTACTCAAGCTTCACTATTTCTTCTGCTTTAATTGGACTTAGCTGAGTTTACATGAAGTGTGAAATGAGTTAGCATCAATTATGTACAAAGAACACTCTGAGTGAGGGCAGAGGTTATGTCTATGTGTGTTTAATGTGCGTGTGTGTGCTTGTGAGAAGACTGTATTTTTTTCCTAACTCAGCAGCACGCTCTCTGTGTGTGTGTGTGTGTGTGTCTCTGTGTGCAGCTAGTAACATGGTTAGGGGCCATTATAGTTGCAGAAGAGTGAGCACGTTTGAGCAGAGGTGACGACAGCAACACAAAGGGAAAACTCAATAACTGCTAATGGATGGGAGTGAAGAGTGCGAGATAGATAAGGGAAGGGCGGAAGATGAAGTCAAAAGGAAGGTAGCTGAACACAGAAGAAGAGAAGGGAAGGAGGGGAGAAAGGGGGCACATGGAGGAAAGAGGGCGGGAAACAAAGGGATGAGCGGGATTATGTAAAACAAATGGAGATAGATGTAGAGAGTGAAGAGAAAGACAGCATAATGTAGATAGGTGGTACCCATCATTGTTTTGTTTGTATTTTCCTTTAAGATCTCTTTGCAAAAAGAGATTCTTATCCCCACTGAGTTTCTTTCTTAACTTGAATCCTAAAAAACTATGTAGAAAGCAACATGAAGATCACAAAATTTGAGCACACGGAAGCAATAACAGTAGGGAGGAAGGGAAGGGAAAGCAAAAAACAATAATGAAGGAAAAGAAAAAGGAACAAATGAAGGGGGATTGGAAGAATGTCAAGTAAGGGAGGAAAAGCACAGGGAGACATTTGTTTTGGGATTAAGGGAGACATACCTTGAGGGATCGACGCATAGGCATTTGAGAGGAAGGACGGGAGTGGAGGAAGAGATGAACATTAGCCCAGGAGGAGGAGCCATTGGTTATTGTTACAAAGGTTAGGAAGCCAGTTAGAAAGCAAAACACACCGTGAACCGATATTTACAATAAGTGAGGAGAATTCAGCGTTGCAGAAATGAGGATTCTTTGTCTTATCTCACCAAACACTCGATCAGCCTGAAACGTAGACGCACCACTTTGAGATAAGATAAATCAAACTCGCCTCATTTAAATCCAACTCCCCTCATTTACACCATCTGCACAAGTCCAACATGTATTCCCCCAGCAATGTCGGCTCCACTGAAGTTTGAAGAAAGAAATACCCCCTGTGCCCCCATTATGTGCTAGATGCAATAGAGCCGCTTCCATGAGGTTGCTATTTACAGTACCTTGATATGATGTCATCTGGTGTGACATATGTCATTGTCACAGCTGGCTATTTAATGACTGTGTCTGTTGGCTCACAGCCCAAACACATCGCTCTATTTATGGACAATCTGCAATGGTCAGCGGTGACTGTGTTTGCGTGTGTGAGTGTGTGAATGGGATGAGTGTGTGTGTTTGTGCGTCCAAGGCTGTGTCTAATGCGGGGCAATGGAGACGCTGTGTGTGCGTGTGTGTGTGTGGGGTAATTAGCACACACGTGTATGTGCCTGCATTCATATGTGCCTGCATAGGTCTGCTGCATTGCATCTCCAGGTGTCGCACAGTTTAAAGGACAATAGCGTGTCAATGTATGTGCCTTAAGAAGCAAAGTGGGAACCGGTGATTACTCTCGTTATCTGTTGGACACTTGTGTTTATGTTTATTTATATGCACATGCGAGTAAAGGAGAAGCGTAGTGGCTTGTATTCCCCTCTTGTAAACCGTTGTCTGCTTGCACAAGCACACTGTGTTGGATACATATGGTTTATGTATGACTCTACAGATGGGCCACCTACTTTAGATGGAAATTGAGGCACTGGCTGTGTGTGTGTGTGTGTGTGTGTGTGTGTGTGTGTGTGTGTGTGTGTGTGTGTGTGTGTGTGTGTGTGTGTGTGTGTGTGTGTGTGTGTGTGTGTGTGTGTGTGTGTGTGTGTGTGTGTGTGTGTGTGCCTGAGCGGTAGGTCTTGACCATGGGATTATATTCAGACAGGAAATCCCTCACTCACTTAAGTGAAAGTAAGACACACTCACATCAACAGTGCACAGTTTAGCGTACGATGCACCTGGAGATTTATATTGTGTACACTGGACACAGATTTCCTTTGGCTTTAAGTGCAGTAGTTTTCTACTGCAGTTGAACAGATGCAACATTATGAATGTAACAATGTTCTCTACATTTAGTGGTGCTCCTGATGGGCAGTCCTTATTAACTGTTTGTTTAGCTTGGTAACACACACACTACCTTCATCTCGCAGTCATGTTGAGCTTCTTCTCTGGGTTGCTCCCTTCATAGATTTTTTTACTACTGTATGTCAACATATGACACTGCTTGTCCTGGCACAACACATACAGTGCTTTGAATTTAGATGATACAGTTTGAAACCCATTTTTAGCTTGTTTTATGACAAATAAGTGCTTTATTGTCTCAAAGATAGTATCATGAAACTATTTTTCAGATCGCTACATTTACGCTACATTGCCCATTGAGTGTACAATACATACAAACATGGAGTTTCCTTTATTTGTCCATGGCTCATTCTAGCTTACGTTGGTATATTCTGATTTATGGAATTTAGGAAATAAGTAATGAAAAGATGCCTTGGTGAGAATAAAAGTGAAATGCAGCCATTTGTGTACATTTATGTGTACATTTATTCTGACGCTCGTGTGTGCTTGTGGGGAGAGAGGATGCTTCAGCACCATGGACAGAGACTCAAGGCTGCATTGGGTTGTACAGTTTCAGCACCTTGGAGAGGGACAGAGTGTGGGCTTATCATCTCTACTCCTGTTCCACAGCTGCTGCTTGAACCACTTGTTCTAACTACAGAGTGCACCCGAGCAAGCATGAACTATTTCCTCCTCGTGACTACGCAGGGTCACCCTTGCAACTATCTTGCAAAATAGATTGTGCCATATAAAAGTGCTATATAAATGTGTAATTAATGATAAAAGATGAGTTAAATATAACACAGAACAAAACATGAAGTTACAAAACACACGTCATGTTCTCCTCCTCTTAATGGCACTATAGAAAATGACATTGTTGATTCAGAATGGAGAAATGGAGGGTGCCAGTCAGTCCTTTTTGTCCTTTGTTATTAATCTGCATTCAACATTATGAAACAGAAAAAGAGAAGGACAGACACAAATGAAGTGGCAATGAGAGAAAGATAAAGAAAGATGAAACAATGGGTTAGTAACTGGATGACTCAGGGGGAGCAATGGAGGGGGGACAGTACGGGTGTGAGAGCACAGTCACTGAGGGAGCGAGGGATTTGAAGAAAGAGGGAGGAAGGAAGCGGGAGAGACAGATAGAGGAGAGAGGACACACTCTATTGGCTCTCAGCACGGCCCAGGGGTAATTTCCTCTCCACATGAGAAATGCATGCTGGGATATGGAATCACCTCCAAGGGAGGGTAATGATGCATTGCCAGAACCTTGGCCCTCAGGCACAGCTGTGTGTGTGTGTGTGTGTGTGTGTGTGTGTGTGTGTGTGTGTGTGTGTGTGCGTGTGTGTGCGTGTGTGTGTGTGTGCGTGTGTGTGTGCGCGCATCTGTGCCCTGGCCATCATCCCTGCCTGTTCTGGGTAAATTGCCCATTGTAGTTATTTTCCTTTTCTGGGGTGGCCTATCTGTTTGTGCGCGTGTGCACGTGTGTGTGACCTTGAGATGATAACAACCCTGCGTGTCTGCCTTCTTCTCTGCTACAGTAAGCTTCATCCTAAATCTGGGGCCTTGGAGACTGAAGGATGGGCCAAAGAGAGACAGACAGATATATGGGAATTAGGGGGCTGACAGCCAGAGACATTTAGACTTGTAGGCACACAGAAACAAGTGGCACATGATTCAAACATACTTAAACATAAAGGCTAACAATTAAAGGAAATCTGTCTGTCAGGCAGAAAGAAATAAGAATGGAAAGCATGCAATTAATTGCTGGTTTCACGCTTTCAGTGAAGGACATTTCGTCATTGTGTGTGTGTGTGTGTGTGTGTGTGTGTGTGTGTGTGTGTGTGTGTGTGTGTGTGTGTGTGTGTGTACTGTATGTGCACACTCTGATGTGTGCAGCTGTTAATGAATCTGTCGTGTTCTTTTGATCCAATCATTGCATTATTGTTTTTTATGGTAATTACTGCCATGGACATTTCTTCGATTAACAGCCATCAAACCTTTTCACACACATACACGGAAACAGGCGCACGCATGCAAATGCACCTATTCACTGCGAGAGCTAATCTGTGGGGTCTGAAAATACCTTGCTATATGATATTTTTTTCAGCCGCTTCACACTCAAAAGTACGATGATAGATGCTTTCCTTCTTCTCCTCCCACCACCTCCCCGCCGCTCTGTCTCATGACACCGGCGGCATTTGGGAGGGATTATGGGAAAATGTCACACCAGCAGAATTACAGTATATCTTTTCTCCCCCCCACGCCTCACTTCACCTTTCCTCTCCTTTAGTCCACACTTGAAAGCAACCCTGCTTAACCATACTCCATCTACTGACTCAATGGTACACTGGGAGCACAAATATTCCCATAAATATCAATTATAACAAATTGATAGATTGATAGATTGGTAGATTTGACTGATCATCTTTATCTTAACATTTCAATATATGTTTTAAATACTTAGACATATCAAATTGGTGTTTTATGTGTTTGAACAATAAGTAATACTATTAAACTATCATTTCATTGTAGATTATTTCAAAATTATTGTTATTAATGAGGCAGAATTAAGGTCTTGTTGATGTGTATGCTTAATAACTTTTCAAAGCATTTCTTATCAAATTCTTGGCTTCAGAACAAAAATGTTTTTCAGCACTATCTGTATGATGAGTCCATATTCCAGTTTCTCTACGTGGATCTCTGGGTACCACTCAGAGTGAAAATAGGCTACACATAACATGAATGTCGGCATAATTCAGTTACATGTACAGCACAGTGCTATCGCTATAACTACCCTCATGAGACAGAGATACTAAGTTTTATTTTCCCGGTGAAGTCTCACATGAGCTCTGCACTATCGACTCTGCACTCAGAGAAATGTATCTTCTCTTTAATTACCTCTTTTATTAACATCCACCACAGACATTACTGTCAAGCTGTTGCACATCGAGCATGCCACTGTTATCTTTGTGCAAAGCTCAATCTTCCATGAGGCTGCAGATGTTAAGGTCACTGGGTTGTACATCTCATGTCCAGGAGAGGAATCTTGACCTTTCCAATGCTGGTTATTGGACCCATCTGGACTGAGTTATGTCCAGAGAACTTAAATAAAGCTGAAATGTGGAGAACAGAAATGTAAAAGGGGTAAGAATGAGAAAGCACTTTGACGTGTGGAAAGAGATAAACAAGTTTCCTCAATAAAACAGTAACTGCTGCAGTGGCACAAAAAAAAGGGAACGTTTGTCGTGGTTGTTGTACTCATTTTGAATTATAATTAGTCATTTCCGGGTTAATCACATTTCGCCTTGCTGCCATGTCGGTGTCCGCCAGCTGCAGAGGTACAGAAGCGCCTCCATAGTACAATAATCATCTCATAATACATCCCTGTGGAAGTGCACTTCCTAAGATAAAACACTCACGTACCTACTCACGGGAACATATGTGCACAGACGCTCAAACCAATATTGTTTTAAATAGTTTTCTTTTTTCTATTTGCCATGCTAGGTGGGCTATAGAGGATAAGCATGCTATTTTTGAACATGCCACAGCACAGTACGCTCACTTTTTTTTTAATCAGTGACATGCTTTTGTTCTAAATTGCTGCTGCTCTCCTTTTGCCCTCCAAGAGATTTCACTTTGCTTCTTGGCTCAGATACTCAAATCCCATATTGACACAAGTAACACCTAAATTCTTCAGTGAGGCCCTTTTAATAGCAGAGTTACTGTTAATACTGTAGTGGAATGGAGAGGGCCAAAACACGTGTTTTAAGAAAAACTATTGAAACTTGCAAGATCACAGGCTTGTGACTGGAAGGTGAAATGGCACTTGAACTTCCCTCCTGACCACTCACCACTGTCGTTGCCTTGAGGAAGACCCCAGATCCGATTGTGTGAGTGTGGATCAGGGCCTTGCTAGAAAAGCATCCATGTCCATTGAATCCACATCAGTAGAATTATACAATAATATGACCCATGTGCTGGTAGCCATTGTCAAGAAACCCCAAAATAGTTGTTTACTATGTGGCGGGACACAGCTATCTGCCGTGTGAAAAGTGGAGCGCACATTATTTATTTTCATCCCGGGAAACTCTCCTGTTCTGATCATACTTGTGATCTGCAGAGTCATGACGGAATAACTCTCATGCATCCTCGGGGTGCTGACTCAATTTAGAAACACTCCACTGTTATGCATCTATTGCTTCGTCTCTCTCCATCTCTCCATCACACTTCTGCAGCTGGAGAAGGTGCGACAGTGATGATAGGTTGGGTGGTACAGGCATTCATCCTGCACCCCGCTGTGTTTTCTCCCTCTCTCTGGCTAAACACACAGTTCTTCTACGCTTTCACCGCTGTTGTCTTTTTTTAAAACCCTTCTTCTCTCTCCCACATGTGCTATCGCTTGCTCTCTCTTGCTCTTTCTTGCTCTCTCTCTCCCTCTCCCTCTATCAATCTTCCTATCCCTGTTTTTGCTGCAGGGTTTGAGGTGATCCCTAAGGCTCTACTCACAATGCTGACAATAGTCCTTTTGTGTATGTTTGCATCTGAGTGTGCGTTTCTGTCTCGCACCTATGCGTGTGCTTTCACCTCATAATATCGATAAAGGTCATTCGGTCAGCCAGACACATGCTTCATTCTGACCGAGACTCAAGTGAAGCCTTCAACTTGGTAGAATGATGGCTGGGAGAGAGAGAGAGGGAAAGACAGCGACAGCTCGGTAAAAGAGGAAAAACTGTTGGAAGAGAGAGAAGAATGGAGAATTGAAGAATAGATGCAGGGCAGGCTCATATGAGACATCAGACAATGTTGTTGGAGTGGTGTTTCCCCTCTTTTTCTTTGTGTGTGTGTGTGCGTGTGTGTGTTGCTGTGTTTCTCTGGGCATTGGCACATGCTGGAATGAGCACCATGTGCATTCGCGTGTGATCGCGTGGACATTTTGTACCTTGTGTGTATTTGGCTCTTGGTCTTGGACTGCCATGTGTCCCGACCTGCATCCCGTGAACCACAGACATCACATTCACCTCAGGATGGATCAATACTGTGGGAAAATCTTTCAGCCAATTCTGTGCCATGTAGCATTTCATTCTGTCAGAGGTATCTGTATTTCTCAGGAGGAGGAGCAGTTGGTATATTACAAAATATACAGTGAACCTCAGTGTTCTCGGGGAAAGTGCATTGGGCAAATTGTTTTTGGCTTCATTGTTTTCGAGCTGTCACAGAGCTGTCAAACGGGCATCGCTCGGTAATAATTTCACTCCGATTCCGTCATGGGTTTCACTTTCACGGCAGCAATCATTTAACAAGGATGGGTGAACATGCTTAAAATCTAATTTCTCTTACCAAATGATCCCACTTTGGAGGATGCAGTCATCTGTGTCATTGAAATGTTGCTCAGTGAATATAAGGCAGCAAAACCACCCAAACCTCAGAGCAAACTGATTAGAAAGGTGCGAGAAAAAAAAAAACACCATAGCATCCGCCTACATTTCACTAAGGAGGGAGCCGGTGTTTGTAGTGTATATCGCTGTGAAGTATTTCATTTTACTTTATGTTGAGTGAACCCAGTGTGAATACAGTCTGCACTCTGTCATACTGCATGAGCGCGGCCTGGTTGGCGATTCAGCATGTAATGTTTCTATTGCACAACTCTATTCTTTATTCCTCTCTTTCCTCCATCCCCTCCAATCCTTCGAGTGGATGACTGCTTTTAGTCGCACTTAATCCGCTTTTGAAGGTTGCATTTACGTGTGTGAGGGCTTTAAGCGCACGCGTTTTCACATGAAAAATGTCAAAATCGTTCAGCGTAAATGGACATTTTTGTGTGATGCCACATTCCCCACCATCAATATATTCGTCAGAAATATCGCAATCACAACAGTGCCATTCCAATCATTGTAATACTTATTATCATCATATAATTATCACTACTTCTCCTCCATATCTGCATGACAGAAAGAAAGCAGTGCTCAAATGCAAGAACAGCATCACAGTCGTTGCTATAAATCTAAGCTGAGTGAGATGTCATGATCACATCTTGTTTGTCACTGCCTCGATCATTAGTTTTGTTGTCATATTCATATTTCATCTCCACCATCTTCTTACCCTAAATGTCATCATCTTCATTTCGAGCATCCCTATGAGCGTGTTCCTCGTATTGTCTCACTGTACCGCTCCCACTACCCCAGTATGAACTAATGAGAATTGCAGGTGCGTGAGCTAATCACTGGTTTATTAGTTTGTCTTCCCTCTTGCATCACCTCGCATATTATACCATCTCTCTCGCACACCAACACGTTGCACACAAGGCAATTGCGAAATATTAATATGCCCACACCCGCACTCACACAGTGCCCAAGGAGACTTTAGTCACATCAAGGTGAAATGTAAGCTAAGTTCATAATTACCCTGTAATGCCTGGGCAGAGGCAAACCGAGCTGAATTATGGAGCCATTTTGGATTGGATATATAAAAGCTGCACAGCTACCTATTCTTTAAAGTAATTGTTTGGGAACGTTTGCAACAGCAGACCTTGGACTCGGGAGTTTCTTGGTAAAAGTTAATGTAAATGAGTGCAGAGGGGTAAATACTGCTCCTGGCTACTTTAATAGCAGCCAGGCATGGATACATTACTGAGTGGGCCGACCTCAGGTCCATGGGACTTCAACCAGAGCCTCTATGTAATCTTACTCAATTATTTTTGTTAAAGAACCAAAATCTTTAGTCAAAAGTATTTAATAATTCCCCTCAACGTTTACTTTAAAGGTGACACAACAAAGAAGCCATCAAGATGCACTCCAAGAGAGTGAGTCAGTGTATTTACATGCACTTGAGTAACCGCCTGCAGTTTCTGAAACGTCAAGACAGTTAATGAGAATCCCAATTGACATCACAAACACAAACACACAAACACACACACACACACACACACACACACACACACACAAACACACACACACACGCACACACATAATACGTGAAAACTGTCTTGATGATGGCAAGTACAACGCGATCATAATTCAGACAGTTGACATCTGTGTGAGTGTGTCTGTGTGTGTGTGTGTGTGTGTGTGTGTGTGTGTGTGTGTGTGTGTTTGTGTGTGTCTGTGTGGTTTTCATGTTGCCTAGAGTTTAGGCCCATTACACGCTCAGCACACTGGAAATGTCAGTCTCCATGATGCAGCTTTCTCTCTTAACCTCATCTTTTAACCATCCATTGCTTTTATTCGAGCTGTGCAGGTTGTCGCCTTGGCCTCCGCTCTCAGAGGAGAGGGAAATAAATAAAAACAAGTTCTGGGACCAAAGTGTTTTTGCAAGTGGGGTGCCTTAGTGCTGAATTGAATTTACCCTGAGTGTGTGTGTGTGTGTGGGCAGTATGAAGGATGCACAGGCGTGTACATGTGTTTGGCTGTGTGTGTGTGTGTGTGTGTGTGTGTGTGTGTGTGTGTGTGTGTGTGTGTGTGTGTGTGTGAGAGAGAGTAATAAGAGAAAACATACAAGCTGAGTAAGCAAAAGAAAGTGTTTGAGTGAGAATACATTGTGTTCATCTCTTGTTTAATGTCAGGCAGGTCCTTGACCTCAATACTAAATGTCTGCCTCTGAAATGTGAATCTGACAGTGGATGAATGCGTTACGCGCATATGTTCAGCTGTAGGCCGTGCAAATGTCCATCTTGACCTTCTCATTGTGATATTCACGTGGCAGAATAAACCTGGATAATTTGTGCTTGCGTGACGCTCACGGACACACAAGCTGACAGTGTGCAGCACCTTCATTAGGGACGAGGCACATTTGTTGGTCATGCATTCACACACACACACACACACACACACACACACACACACACACACACACACACACACACACACACACACACACCTCATTAGCACCATCACATTAAAAACAGCTCACCTTTCCAGCCTGTCGTTCAGAGGCCAGGTCATGATTGCATGTCGGCTTGCAAATCAAGAGACAATGGGACAGTAATTTTTCAGCATGCTCTCTTTCATCCAACAGCTTCATCTTCTCCTGCACATGATTGGCTGAGTGTGGTGGATGGGGATTTGATTGGTCAATTTGTTCACTTGTGTTGGATCATTGCTGAAGTTTGAGTGGCTCTTCTCAGTCTTATTTCGGACATCATTACACTGGTGGCTCACTGATGTCATTAATATATGCTAACACCCACCCCAGTCTATAAAGGGCTGGTATTATTTAATAATGAACAGATCCCTTAGAGGGAAACAAAGTATTGCTAAACTATAGCTTTACCTACTTTCACAACACAGTAGAGTACACGAGGCATACCAATGAGGCTTGCAACTTGATGAAGTCCACTTGAAACAGCATTTTATTACACTGAATCTCTTACTACAACCAAATTGGTTTTTCGATTCCGAGAGATGTTCTCTGGGAATCAGATTGTGCTGTATTCATGCTTTAGATACAGTAGAATACACAGCTCAATCGTAATGAGGGTGCAAGTGATAGATTGCAATGGTCCAGGTCACCTCAGTTTCTATTGGCCTGTCTAATAAATGTTTGACTGAGGGTATGTTTCACCGGCCTATTGTTTGGCTTTGTAAACATCCAGTAATTGCAGCGTGTAACGGGGGAATAGCGCCACTGGGCTGAAAATCACCGATCAGCAAAGGTGGGATAATAGCTGTGTGAATAAGTGTTTATTTGAACGTTTACCGTGCATGTTTGTGTGTCTTCAATGCATAGGCAATATGCAAGGGCTTGCGCGTGTGTGGGTCTGTATGTGTGCAGGCATTATTGAATGTTTATGCACATGTGAGTGCGCACACTTTTGCTAAACTGCAGTTTGTGTAAAATATGCTGTGTGTGTGTGTGTGTGTGAGAGAGTGCAAACCATGTGCCAGGGTGTGTATATAAGTGAACACCTGTCTGTCAGCTTAATGCCGTGTTCGATTTGGCCTCCGATTCTGTGTGTTCAGCTAATTGCAAGGACTAGTGGCGGCGGTTGTGTTTTCCATACCCTGGCAAATCGCTCCACGGCCCTGCACACTAATGCTCCCCTCCACCAGCCGCACCCAAGCCAGCTTCCTGCGAAAAACACACTTTCAACATTTTCAAGTAGACACACTTATCCAGAGCAAATTATTAAAAGGGTACGGAGTAGAAAAAGGCAACATTGATAAAATGCTATAAGAAAAGAGTATTTGGACAGTAGATCAGTTTAATGGACAGCGTTAGGGCGAAGGAACAGAACAGATCCAAACGAATATAACAAGATAGCGCCGTGCCCTCTTAATGTCTCCTTTGGATTTGACACCTTTTGCGTAATCACTCCTCCTACAAATGTAGGACTAGTACAATCATTTTTAGTTGAAGTGCACTTTACCACTTGAAAATCATGCTATTAAGAAAAAGATTTTCCTCCTTTAAGGACCAGAAACCAGATACAGATAAATACTTTTTTTTTTACCTCATCAAGTACATTTGGAGCTATTTTTTGGTAACAGGATGATTTTGCCAATCAGCTCGAATAATTTAGCCCTGACATTGATGAACGCAAAGAACAAGTATTTCAACTTTCTGTATATAAAATGGGCAAACATGCACTGTATACTACAATATACTATAATGATTATAAATGAATAGTATGTGAAATTCATAATAGTACATAGTCATATTTAAATTAGAATTTCTCGAGTTTTCCCTGCTATTGACATACAGTACTTTGTATCAGCAGCTCTTTTCCCACCATCATCTCTTTCTCTCTGTCCCATTCATGCTAGTCCATATCATTCTTCTCACTTCGTCCTTTGTTCGCTTTAATTCAACCTCCTGAGCCTCCTCCTGCTTCCGGCCATAGAGAAAGCGTATTGATTTTTCTCACCGTCTGTGTGGTTGCTGCATGGGCTTTGAAAAACAACTCCAGACTCGTCTAAGAAAGAGAAAGAGGCAAATAGAGGGAAACAGGGATGGTGCCATGTGCAGACAAAAGGAGGTAAATAAGAATGAGAGCGATGCTGAGAATTCCAGGTACACAAAAACAGTATTATCATCATTTTATAACGGCTCATGGCCAGGGTGGGAAAAAAGAAGCCTTGACCAAGCTGCTAATTGACACAAACGGCCACACACACTCACACTTATGTCAGTTATTTTCAATACTGTAAATAAGCAAAGGACAACCGTCAATTTTAATACTGTGATTACACTCTTTGAAAACGAAGAGACAGCTCGTCCTCTATCCATTCCAATCCATTCATCATTTCTCCCCTTTGCACTCTCTTTGTTGCTCTTATTCATGGCCTCTCATTTTCTTCTCTACTTTTCTTCTTTGTCTAAATCTTTATGCTGCATCTTATGTGTGGAAGTAATACTAAAACACTTCTCTATTTCCATGGAGAGAGGTGATCTTTGATCACCATAGTCATTTCCATTTTCCCATCAGTAACTGGGGAGCGTTGGTAAGGCGGAGAAGGAAGGTGACAGAATACGGGATGTTTTTATTGCAGAAAAAAAAAAAGTTGTCCTTTGTTTATTTCTGGATTGGTTCCATCCCAGGCTCCATCCACCCATCTATATCTATCCATTTGTCTCCCAAGCTATTAGGAGCATCGCCCTCTCTCTTCCCCCACCTTTCATTGATCCCCTCTACTGTTGCAGGGATTTGTGTTCCGTTCTTCCAGCTGCACGAGAGCTCCACACAGAGATGTTTTATTTATTTTTAGCAGAAGAGAAGAGCATGTGCTGAACATGCAATATTGCTAAAGGCCATTTAGCCAAGATAACACAGGAATTGTATCGGACTTACATATTGCAGCCATTTATCAAGTTGTTTGTAAATACTCACACGCAACTTCCCCTAAAGCCACGGTGGGCTGCTTATATGTCTCATGTTTGTACACAAGTCAAAGATCTCCACGCTGATTTTGTGTCGATATATCAATAATATTGTATGGGCATAATACTTTATGTGATGCACTCAATTGACACATTCACAATTCTATGTCAAGGGTGACACTTTGGGTTTACGCTCCTGATTTCGACATGCATAAAACACTGCAGCACCAAGTGTTTTCAAGAAGTGGGCTGCCGTGTTTTATGCATGTCGAAATCAAGAGCATAAACCCAAAGGTATCACTCTTGACATATAATTGCAAATTCAAGAGGAATTTATCATCAGGTTGTTTTTATGGTTATGTTTTGGCAGTTGTTATATGACAACGTATGCTCATACATAAAATATCTAACGAAACATACTTTTCATGCATTTCCTTTAGAATGCCAGCATCACATGATAATTACATCCTGACTGAAAGAAAAAATGTGTTGCACTCCACTGTCCCTCACACCAGCCATATGTGCATGTGTAGTCTTTATACTTCCTTGTTCCTATGAAATGTGGCATCCACGAATGACGGTGCATTACCTTTTGAAGGTATACTTTCAAACCCTGTAAATTATTATACTGCACACACAAATTCAGTTCTAATCAATATTCTCACTTGGATCGAGACAAGACAAGAAATAAATATATTATGGCAAATGTAATACTGTTTATATTTGAATACATAAATAAATACACTTCTGTGGCAGTTAGGATGTGAGCTAAAACATCTTCAGATACATCTTTAATCCTTGCCCATGTCCACCAGCACCTCCTTCTGAACTTGAGAGGAATCCCACAGCCGTGGCTGGATGTGCCACAGAGCAACGAGAACTTATCTTGCAAGCGATGTCAGAAGGACACATCAAGAGACTTGGCGACTTTCCTGGATAGCATCTTAATTCACTTTTAATTAAAGAGAGCCTGCAGTGCACTTTGAGTCGATGCAGATGCATCTTCACCTGCACCTTATTGGGACTGCTGTTTATTAGTGGAACTGCTGGAAGTCTCTTCTTTGTATTGACGTTACCTTCAATAAAGCACTCCACCTAAAGAAGCATACTGAAGGATTCACGCACACAAACACACACACACACACACACACACACACACACACACACACACACACACACACACGTGAAAACGGCAGCACAACCAACGTGCAGTCGTGAAGTTAAAGATCCTTACATCCAAACCACACTAACACATACTGTGGACTCAAACATGTCCATTTGCAATTCCCTTAGATTATTGGCATCCATACGAAGGAAATATTTAAACAAATACGGTAGAAAATGTGGAATAGGAGAGAATGCACACAGTGAGAGATAAAGAAAAGAAGAAGAAAGAGAGGGCTTAGGAAAAAGGTGAGCGTGGACTGCAAGCATAATTTAATAGGCAATATTTGAAAAGTGTGCCATTTGGTACTCTGTCCTCATCATCCTCTTATTCATCTCCTCTCGAGTGACAGGAGAATTTGATCACCAAAGCAGTAAATTACCTAAATTGCATTTTCTCTCTTTCTGATGTTTTTCCTGCTTTTTTCACTCTTCTCTCTCTCTCTCTCTCTCTCTCTCTCTCTCTCTCTCTCTCTCTCTCTCTCTCTCTCTTTCCCCCCCCCCCCCCCACGCCCTCCTTCCCTTTCGGCCACCCTTCATCCCACCACAGTGATGAAGATTGATGTTCAAGTCCTAATTAGCATCTGCTTTGGTATGCACACTGCTACATTCCTGACCATCCAATCAGTTAACGGACATGACAGGCCTTGTCCAATCAGATTAAGGCCAGCGGGACAGGCGTCCTGTGTGGAGCTGTCACTCCACATGCACCGTGGTCCCCGCTGATGGATGTGATTTGGCCGAGGAGACACACATCATGTTCCCCTGTGTTTTTGATCATGCGCCGCATACTACGCTGTTGTGAAGACAGCGGATTACATCAAATAAATGCAGCACTGCAGTTGTAAATGTTTGACTTTACAAAGGTCGTTACTTGAATTGTTATGATTTGATGTCGTTTCCTATTGATGGCCTTGATCTTATTCAAACCAAAGTAGCTTTCAGTCCTGGTTTGTCTTGCAACGCCTGTGGTAACTGGTGTCACGGCGAACGCATTTCAATATTGCAGAAAAAAAAACAGAAAAAAGCTGCGACGCTGTTTACGGCACAGCCAAATGTCATACATTAACGGTAATGATTTCATAACAGACACTAACGCAGGATCGAAGCTTCTTCGAAACAACACACCTAAATCGGTGTGAAGGCTTACAATAAATGGGGAACGCCGGCATACCGAGCAGCAGCAGATGACCACTTCAGATCCTCGCTTGTCCCCAGCAGATGTCAGCGGTCACGCAGATGTGCGTTTGTCATGTCGTAACTCGTAAATCTGTTCTCATCTTTCGGGATGGTTTCATCGCCAACGTCGCCCAGCTGCCCATTTGGTCATTCACATGACGTGTGTGTTTGTGTGTTTAGTTGTATACTATTGTAGTGTTGTGTTTGTCCGGGGGCAAGTATAAATACATTATTCATAGTGACTATATGAGGGCCGTTATACTCAGCTGCCTCTATGTGCAGTTTGACTCTTCGTGAACACGAGTAACTAAACTTCATCACCCCAATGGTACTCATCATTGTCTTTCTCTTTTTTTCGGGCGTCATCATTATTTAACACATTCTCTATTACATAAGTCATCCTTCCACTTTTTGCCTTTTCATCCGTTAGACTTCAGGGACACTTGGAACATGACAATGAATGATGCAACAGAAGGAAGATGTAATGCTTTCACTTATTTCTCCCTCCAGCTTTCCCCCACAGATGAATTCAAATCATTGACAGCAAACATCAACCACACTGTGTGTGAGGGTGTGTGTGTGTGAGTGAGTGTGTATTCAATTAGTGGCTTTATTGTGTAGGTGAGCTTTGCGTTTCCCTGTGCATGTGTACATGTATGTATACATGTATCAGTGGTCATGTAGGAATTGGCTGTCTTATCAAACATGAACATGAAAAGAGATATCAAGCGACGTTTTAAGAAGAGAAAGAACTCCTTTGATAATCCTGACATTTTTTTCATGTGTTGCACTCTTCTGTCACATTTTGCCTCCCTCCCCTGCATGTGTGCGTGTGTGTGTGTTTGTGTGTGTGTGTGTGTGTGTGCGCCTGCATCAAAGCCCCAAGATCACACAGCAGTCTTTTCCTATGTCCCAGTTATATCACTCCGTCTCTGCCTCCGCCCTCCCTCCTCCACAAACCCCCTTGCCACCTGCCTTTATTCTCAGTCTGTCAGACTGCTGTTCTGCCATACCTCGTGCTTCCATTCCAAGTATTTCGCTGCATCACGCCTACGCGTGCCTCGAGAAATGGCAAAGTAACCCGTCCAACCGGGAAGGGCCACCAAATGTATCCTCGGACCCACCGGTGTGTCGTTTCAAGAACACGTAGCTCAAGTTAAAAAAAAAAAAAAGGCAAGTCAACAAATTCTTCTGTGTGGCATTTATTACCGCACAAGGCATGAAATAATAAGTGTCGTAAAGAATATGGCACACAAGTGGTCGCATATTTTATGGCGGATACCTGAAAAGTTGGGTGGATATTTAGTGTGAGCCCTGCGGTTTCTTGGCTGTGCCTCTTTGATCACTTGTCCCGTGTGCAGGTTGTATCCCTCATTGTTTGCATCCCACTATTTCACGTCATTGGCTTGTCGCCGCGCGGTGTGTCTACCAGGGCTGTAGCTCTCATTAGCACCTGTGTTGACATTCCTGGCATCTCATCTGAGGGTTGTTTTCCTCTTTCTCTATCCCTTTTTTTTTTACTTTTCCATCTCCTACTAGTTTCCTCTTGCCCGTCGTAGCCATATTGCATTCGAACACTCTGTTTTTTTTCCCCCCCTCAACTCTCCGTCCTCATTTTCATTCTCCCTCTGTGTTTCTCTCCCCGGCTCTGTTCCTCTCACGGTGTCTCTCCCGACCAGGGGTTTTTAATTAATGGCGAGCCATGATGCTTATCTTATCAGCAGATCACTCTGCTTTCTATTAACTACACTGACAGAGCCAGGAGGCTGCAGGGGATGGATGACACACGCGCGCGCGCGCGCACACACACGTACACACACACACACACACACGTACACACACACGCACACGCACACACACACACACGCACGTACAGTCAAATCAGATACATATGTTCACTGAAGTGCAGACAAGGATGAATATGAAAACACTTTTGCACGCGCGCACACACTGATGGACACAAACTCACACAGAGACGAACGGCACAGAGGCAATTGTGTCGTCCACACAAACACACATCATGATCCTATCTTCATCTTACCACACACTCGCACACACACACACGCGCACACGCACACACACACACACACACACTCATAAACAAACTGGCCTGATGGTATCTGGCTGTGTGATTTAAGGGGTGTTGTTTGAGGGTCTCTCCTCCTAAATCCCCTAAATGCCTTGGGAATCCCTCCCTCTTCCTCCCTCTCTCTATCTCTCCTCTACCTCCCTCCCTCCTTCAGTCCTGCTTTCTGGCTGAATGAACACTTATCACTCGGCAGATAAAGAGCCGTCCACGCTGGCGCTTGCTTTATCTTTAAGGGCCACGTTTACTCCCCGTGAACACTCTGCTTTGCACAGATGTTTCATCGGCCGTATTTAGTTCATTTGACAGAGATGAGAGGCTTCATTTTCCGCTGAAAAAACTTCAGGCACACTCGCAATCCTCCACCCCATCAATTTGAACTCACCAATTGTCCCGTATTCACCGCATTTTCATGTTTGGGGAGGCCGAGCTAGGAGGCAAAATAAATCAGCGTTTTCCACGATAGCTCCACGGGTGATTACATTGAGCCGTATTTTGGCACAGAACAGTGAGCATGACGGCAGAAACAACAAAATCGATCCTCAAGCACCACGATCGATGAGAACGGCACAATTTTTTCAACATAGGATTCCTCTCACATTCACATTGGCAGTTTTCTGAAAGCATTGAGATAAATAGAGAGAGAGAGAGAAAGAGAGCGCAAGCGAGAGAGAGGGGGAGGAAATAACAGAGAAACAGCTACCAGAGTGGTTATTGGAGAAAATATTACAGTAGATTGCAGAGACACACTCGTACACGCATGTACACACAGTCACCCACACTTTCTCGCAGAGTCATAATTTTCTCATTTGAGGGACCGTAGCAAAACAATTATCAGCAAGGGATAATACAATAAAGTAGACCATTTCCTGGGTGTTACCAAGGGACAAAACATTTATTTCACTTTGTCCAGCGTGCTCATAGGAGTGTAAACTCCTAATGGGAGAAAGTATAGAGAACATAACTCACACCACTCACACTGCAGACAGCACGCATGCAGCAGTGATGCTGCGCTCTGCACTTCTTCAAAACTTTGCACTTCTTTTTCTCAGTTTCCTCAAAATCATTGCTGGACTTGTGCGTGCGCTCATGTGTGGTTGCACTGGCATTATCATACTATTTATTAACTTGCTTGCAGTGTGTTTCACGACATCAAAGTCATCGAGATGGCTTTCAGGTCGCTCATCAACACGGAAAATCTATAGGACTGTCTTGTTTGCTAAGCACCATGTTTAAAACATTTTATGGCAATTTGCAGTTCACATGGCAGTCAAACTACGCAGACTATACTGAGCTTTGTTTTTTAGGGGTCTTCGTGAATTCACGATATAATGAATCGGCTGACCGTTGAGTGGAAAGACTTTCAAGAGACTCGCTGCGTTGCTTATCAAAGTTCCCCTTGAGTGGTGTGTAAATACAATTTGAGCCAGATTTGTCTCTATTTATTTGTAAGAGTGTGCGTGGATGCTTTTGTCGTTTCCAAGTGTTCTCATTTATCTGTCTGTGATGGCTGAAAATAACAATGTTTTGTCAAATTGGGCATCCAGTGTGTGATTTGCATCGTTTTTATGCGTATCTTGTAAAGCTTTCTCCCATAAGAGGAGAGTTCTTTGTTTGAAATCGAAACAAAGTGGATTTTTACATTTCAATCACTCGCGCCCTCGTTTTTATCTATATGTGTGTCTCCCTCTGTACACACTAGGTGACCATGTAAGTGAGTGTGTGAATATGTGTAGCTCTGTGCCTGTTGGGGAAAGGAGTCTGTGATTTTATTGGACTACTTGCAGGTAATCTCCTGTGTTTTGGTGAGTGCTGCAGGAATCAAAGTGTCTATCTGTCTCTCTCCCTGCAGAGAGTTCGGGTGGAGAGACCCGGAGCTGCCAGAGGTGATCCAGATGTTACAGCACCAGTTCCCATCGGTGCAGTCCAATGCTGCAGCCTACCTACAGCATCTCTGCTTCGGAGACAACAAGATCAAAGCTGAGGTTTGTGTGTGTGTGCATGTGTGTGTGTGTGTCTCTGTGTGTGTGTTTCTTGTATTTGAATTAGATCAGTGTGGCCGAGAAGGGAATGATTGTAACTTTGATGATGGGAGCCATAAAAAGTGAATACCTTCTTCTGAGTTGCAGTCGTAACAGCTCAGGCTGCTTTTTGCTTTTTCCTGCAGTCACTTTCCTGAGTTGCTGCTTTAACTAACCAGTTTCACACTGATGGTCGGCATGATAAAGCCTGCTGCAATCTCCGTCCCTATGCTGCGCCTTGTATTGAATAGAATCTATAGTGGCATTAAAGTTCAATTAGCCCCAAAGTCGCAAGTTTCTCTCTCAAAAGCAATTTCAGAGGCAAGTCTCTTTGGAACTCTCCAAACCCTTTAATAAGGCTCGTGGTGCTCTAAAACACTGGCAGCAAGACATGCAGATGCACTCAAATCCAAATCAGCAGATACACAATCTCTTTTCTTTTTCACTTCCTTCGAATGCCTCTCACCCTCACCCGCCCTGCAGTACCTTCAGAATCAATTTACCAGCATATTTGATTGTCTCAATTTCCTTTGTTTTTTCTTTAAGAAAAATAATGTCAGTACTGTCGTTCAATAGCTGTTTCATTAACCTCAGTGTGACGCTACAGTGCTAAAGTTCTCATTGACACACAAATGCAAATTAACAAACACCAACATGATGTGAACACATACTGTATGCAAACATAGCTCAAACACAATCCTAAAAGCTCTGAATGTATCCTGGAAAAAAATAAATAATGAATATGAACTATCTGCATTCAGGCAATTTAACACAAAGACACATTCACACCAACCCACCCTCGCACACAAAGATACACACACACACACACACACACACACACACACACACACACACACACACACACACACACACACACAAACGTGTAGATAAAAAAAATGCAATCACACTTGCGTGCGAAAACATCTCACTCCACCTCCACCCCCTCATCCACGTAGCGCTGAAAGAAACCTAAGTGTATGTGTCTTTTGTAATGGCTGTAATTATTGCCTTAATGGAGGTATCCAACAATGGAGAAAATAGCAACTGTGTATTGACAGTGGATTCCTTGGCCTGTCTTCATCAGTCTGTTTGATTGTCTCGTTTGGGGCCCAAGGCGTCGCTAAACACTATTTACACAAATTAAATCTGGAAGAGATACCAACCAGCCAAAAGTAATGCTTTTGCATAACATCAAATAAAATAATGCTTTCACACAAATATTTGCATGCATACATTTATATGTGCGTGTATACAATGACACGATGCAGCATGCACACCCTCATGCATTGAGACACACACACACCAATGTGCCCTCGAACGTATTTCTTAAATAGTTTTTAATGAAAAATAAACTCGACAGACGATCACTAAGCCAGATACGGGATATTAGTTTGGTTAAAGATCCTATTGGAATGAATCAATATGTTGTGCCTGTATACTGTGATAAGACTAATTCATTTGTTTTGTTATGATAAATAAGAATATTAATTATTTCAAACCCTATTGCCCAGGGAACAAAACAATGAATCCTCTGCTGTTACCAATCGTGTTTGCATTTGTATTTCATCCATTATAATAGTGCATCTCTTCATGGAGTTTGGTATTGACACTATTCATATCACATAGGAGAGCGAAAAACACGCTTCTGCATCCTCCACGTTGTTATTGGTGTTTAAAAACTCAACGCCTTTCATCGTAATACGTTTGATCACCTGGAGGGTGAATCAATGTGGGAGGGTGTCACATTAATGATAGAGCACATCTCGAAACATCTTGACTCTCATTGATGTTTTTTGATGTACTTCTTAATATCTTGCAGTATTCATTTGATTTCAACCAAATATTTAAAAGTTCCAGAACCAAATAAAGATTTCATGGCCTTTATAAGAAAGCGCGTGAATTGTCTATTGATGTTTACTCAACGTGTGAACCTCTTGTCCATCTTGGTGGATCTTCAAGGTTGTAACAGAGCTCATTCATCAGATCATTCAGCAATAATGATGTATTAATTTAATCGACTGTCGTGGCCTTGACATTGTTAGAAACCATTTAATGTTGACACTAGATAGACATTTCATTGACAACCACTTGAACCCACAACCCACCGGCATGCTTGGAAGGAATGTTTTCTTTAACAAATCTTCTAAAACACTATTTTAATCAGAGCAAAAAAACTGGAAGAAATTTATTGCTGGATTTTCAAATTTTAAGTTGTCATTGAGTAAATCCGGTGAGACAGGAATAATAGCCATACCCAGCATAACATATTTAAAAACATATTCTTTGTACTAACCAGATCTTGTCAACAACCTACAATTATATGCAACTGAGCATGACTTTTAAGAAACCAACAGTTATGTGACAAAAAGTTAGTGAAACGTTTCCTGAAATGCAGTTTACATGGTGAAGGGAGGAAAGGACAAGATGGAAGTATTTAGCAAGACTGAAATACTTCAATATTTTTCACTTCAAGCATGTAGAGCCTCCACTTTTTCCCAATATTGGTCACAATTGTTGGCACTTAGAAAAGTGTGTTATATATAGAATGTGTTGTTGAATAGATTATCAACATTTTTTATTTGTATTTATTCTGGTTTATGGCTTCTTGTGATTTTATACGGCATAAAAGACCTTTTTTAGTTCTCCTCAACGAGCGTGATGTTTCCATAACAGAGCAGGACTCATACGTTGCAGTGAAAAATGAGGCAGCAAAAACACCCTGAAAACGTTTGGGCTTCATTAAGACTGCCGAGATTACAAAAACTAAGGACACATTCCTTCTGTGGATTGGTTCTTTTCAGATTGATGATTTATTTTATTGTTTTTGTCACATAAAGTGCACATGCTGTGTTAACTGTCACTCCGTGGGCAAGCACACAGGATCTACCATCACTTGTGTCAATGGACCTCCATGATGGTTTTGTGTGGAGGCTGTTTGACTTTGATGGACGCAGGTGTCAGTCCAATCGGCCGACAGGGAAAGGTACGGGTGTGGTTAAAAACGGTTATTCTTGCTGTAAATATGGCTATTTTTTGTAAAGTAATCAGAATTGATTGATTACGTTTGGGTGCAAAAGAGCAGAGTAGTGATTTTGCTACAGAAAAATGCCATTGCAATATTTCACATGGAATGTATCTCAAACTTGCTATTGTTGTGATTTAAAAAAAACAACAACATGTTGAACACAGAGTTAAATGTGACACATTAGCTGTGTCAGATCTAAAAGGGATGTCATGCAGTCATATAGCAATACTTCATTCTCACGTTACAAAAGTAGTGCTGTGTGTGTGTGTGTGTGTGTGCGTGTGCGTGTGTGTGTGTGTGTGTGTAAGCTTGCCTGTTTTAAAAATATCCTTCGACAGCAGTAGTTGAATATGCATGGCATTGGCAGCGCTTTTACCGAGGGATTCATATCACAGCAGATGTCACAGAAGATAAAAAATAATAGGACAGTTCATGCATTTAGATTCTCTTTTGCCAAAACTTGACAGACCGCACAGTTGCTGTTTCCTGAAAGGACAAAGAGATCCTCTGTACCTGGTGGCGCTTTTCTTTTTAGGGGTCACATGTGTTAGTTTTGTTCTGCAGCTCCACTGCTCGCTCTTGTTTGAGTTTCACAGGTGGGTCTTGTCTTGCGTAGGCACCCACTTAACACAAATGCAATACACAATGTATCATAGTTTTATATATATTTATATTTATGTTAAATATTTATCCACCATTGCTTTTCATTCGAAAGCAAGAGATGTCATTAAATAGATTTGACAGCTACTCTTACAAAATAATAATCATTGTGTGTGGCAGGTCATTTACGTCCTTAACAATGTGACAGCGCTCCCTATATTTGAGGTTATTAAATAGTCTCAAGAAGATTTTTTCTTTCTTTCTTCTAATTGGATATCTTCAAGCAATAAGCTGTCAATTCTTGTGGTTTTAGAACTGCTTACTTAAGCCCTCTTATAAAGACACGGTTAAGCAGAGCCATAAGTGGCTCATTACTTCCATAAAATGGCAGTCGCAAACCAGTTACAGACTATATCAGTTTTGATAACCTACCACTTAATGTCATTTTTCAAGCAAGCACTTTATTCTTAAGTTGGTGGGTAAGGAGATCAATCAAACACACAGCATAGCGTGTATGTAAGATGGGCCATCTCTCTTACAGGAACATACATTGCAGCTATTTGTCATAAACACTTTACGTAAAGACTTCTCTCCTATTTGCAATCAGACAGATAGACGGGTGGCAGGGGACACACTGAGCAGCTAGTCACAGCCAGAACATGGCTGCTATTCGGCGTGAAAGAGATACTCTGTAGGGCCAAAGACAGACGGGGAGACAGAGGAGGTAGGGAGGGAAAGGAAAACATGAAGAAAACCAGAAAATATGACTTACTAGTATCAGGTCAGGGAACAAGAATGCAGTCAGTTTTGGTTGGTGTGTGAGAGTGTGTGTATCTGTGAAAATATGTCAGTTCACTTCAGGTCAGAAATTGGTGTTGAGCGCCTTCACGTATATGCCTGCATCCAATCAGATGTACAGGGAGAAAGATTGAGCGTGGCAGGGCAGATGGAGGTCTGGCCTCAGCTCAGATTACAGTTGACCACGGAGGCAGCTGGGTATATTCCTTTGCAGTAGACTTTGTAGCTGCTCCACACACACACACACACACACGCACACACACACACACACACACACACACACAGTGTCAGACTAAAGTTCAGTCACATCAGTAATTCATTTTGTGCAGCACTCTTGTCGATATCCATTTATCCAACAGACCGGTTGAGGGGAGAAGAACGTGACTCTGTGTCACACCCCTAACCCCGCCCCCCCCTCTCTCTCTTACATATATCCATTTTGTTTAGTTCACACCTCATATATTACGCTCTGCCTCTACCACTTAATTTTGTTATCAGTTTTCTTAATTTATCCTCCTCCCACCATTTTTGTAGATGAGTAGACCGGCTTGATTATACAATGCAGTGTTTATACAGGGTTCTGACTGGAGACTGGATAGGAATATCACAGCTAGCATCACTGCTTATTTACAGGGTTTTACTGTTTGTTGTTCGAGACAACCGATGAGTTGAAGTCAGTATGGTGAAATAAATCTTGTTTCAGATTTTTAGACCGTAAACTGTGCAAACGGGAAGCTGTGAATGTCTGTTGAACAGAGATCAGCATAAAAGATGAGAAAGACACAGCGAATGATCCAGCGAATGATCCATGACAAATACTGTAATAATATTGCATGCTTCTGTCCCTCTTTACACAGTGCATGCTGTATATGCAATTTTCCACTCTGATTACTGTGTAAAAACAAGTGTAAAAACAAGGTTTATTTTGAATCCAGTGTAAATTCTCACCACTGGCATCCAGAGTAGTTCATCAATGACTACTTTAACTCAAAATACCTTTTCATATTTTTTATTTTTTTTCCATAAAAGCCATATTTCTGAAAGAGAAAAGCGTCTTTCATGTAAGAAGTTGTTTTCTTGTCACTTTAAGCAAAACAGTTGTTAATCCCTTCCCTCTGGGTTTTCCTACCCAGTCGGTAACCTTCAGCTGGTTTGTTCTCCTCTGTTCCGTGATCTACAACGCTGAGAGCTTTTGGATGATTTGTAAATTGACTAATCCGTCAATTTCATCAAAAAAAAACATTTCTCGCTACCGCCAATGATCTGGTGTCAAAAAAGGTATTTTGAAACACCCAACTACTGAAGCACATGCATACTCACACACTGGGATTATCACACACTTCCCCTGTCCCCTGCTGCCAAGAGTTGTGTTTTTTGTTGTCTTTGTTGCCATACTCTTCAAACAACAGTGGAGCCTCCAGTGTATTTGTCAAGGTACATTTTACTGTTGATACTGCTGCAAAATTAGCTGTGTCCCGACCTCAGAACAATATTAGGCAGCCATAGGTTAATGCCATGTTTGGCCCAGTTTAGAAGGCTCCGGAGGGAAATGTTAGCTTAGGGCCAGGAACCTAATTAGCCGAAGGTTGAAAGGATCTAAAATTCACTTAGCCCGAAGCAAAGTGTCAGGTAAGAACAAACCCCTCGCATGTGTGTATGCCTGCGCAAGGTTGAAAGGTGTGACGCGTCCTCGCACACAACGCGCAAGCAGTAAACTACCTCGGCCGCGCCGCTGATTCTTGCTGACGTTCCGTATGTGAGGACCGGAAACACACTCCTCAGGCGTCCGATGCCACCGATCCAGATGTGTGTGGCCCGTTTGTCCCGCCGCCAGCTTTTGTGGCGCCGGCACCTCTGATTCCCACAATCCCAGCTGTCACCGCTGCTAACTGTTACCACGGCAATGCTGTCGCTATGGGTTACCAATAGCCGTGACCGCCGCGGAGCAGCGGGAGACAAAAGACGAATCAATCTGCGCCTCTAATCTTCTTTACATGGAATAGGGGAACCGGCGCAGAGGTGTTGTCGAGCCTTGTAGGTAGCTCAGAGGCAATACAAAGTAATAGTACCACGGCGTTTATGGAATAACAGATTAACTGTGACACAGGAATAAAGAGGAGAGGGGAGAGGGGCAGAGATCAGTACCGGGAGAAGGGGAGGGGAGGAGGCGAGGAGAGGAGCGGAGGTGAGGACTGGAGGGCAAAAGAGGGACAACAAATCAGGTTGAGGAAATTGTGTGGCCAGTAGTGCAAGGTTAGTTTGCCATTCATTGCATCCCTTAATCCATTTTAATTGAATAGATAAGCAAAGTCATTTTGCTCGATAAACTCCTGCTGTGTCATCAAACGCCTCCATCCTCTCCCTGCCCTCCATCACTTTCTTACATGCTCTCTTTCCCTGCTTTCACAGGCAGTCTCTCTCCCCACCTGGCCCATGTGCATCATTTCTTTTCACTATGAATACATCAAAGTGGAATTGCACTTGTAAACATTCATTCAGATGTGTGTGTTTTTGGCCTACTCATGCCAAATGTGTGAGGTTTATACAGGAGACAAAACAATGAGTGCCAGGGATGATCATAGGGAAGACTATGTATTGCACTTCACGGTCCCTGTCAACTTGTCTGCATGGTACACTCCGCCCATCTGGTGCTTCACGATTAAACAGACACGAAGAATCATCTTCTAGTACATGTGCTTGATGTCCCAGGTCTGAGGGAGAACATGCAGACAAATAAAAGAGATTTTCAAGAAGCCTGATTATGCAGTCAAATGTGAAAAACTTTTCTTTTTTTACTTCGCCAGTTATCTGGATGAGTAACTCTGTCTGTTGCTGTACTCCAGAGATTCAATAAACGCGACGGCACGAAAGACAGGCTTTCTCCCTCCCTCTTCATACACGCACACGCACACACACACACACACACACACACACACACACACACACACTAGTTGCTCTGTCCATGTTCGTATTAGTCTCCTGGTGATCACAGCAGCCTGTTTCTGGTGATTAGTACTACACCCCTGTCGATTGGACTAAACATGGCTTGCTGTAAGCTCTTCACCCCCCTAAGGCCGACAAAGATCCCTGCAGTGGAGAAGCGATGTGGGAGGGTTTAAAAAGCACCGGCATAGGTAGAAGGCAATGCGTATATCGCCATGGTGGGAAGGCATTATGGGTAACACCATAAGGGGAAGGCATAATGTGTAACACCCGAGTGCCCTCAATGTGATACCCACTGGGCTAACGGCCCTGACGGTCCACAGAATCAGGATATAATCATAAATCTGCACTGATTGGCTTGTTTGTTTCTCTCTCTTTGTCTGTGTGTGTATTTGCATAGCAAATAGCAAATACACAGCAAATACACAGACACGAGTCGGTTACATGGGCATGAGCAGAGTTTGAAATCGCCAATGAGGCCATCAATACAGTTGGTTGGTATGCCTGGTATGACTACTTGGTAAACACATTAACTAGTATTTCATAGTTTTAACCTGTCACATTAAGTTTATAGCCTGATAATCAAACTGAATTGCCATTTAATTTAACTTCCTTGATTCATATTTGAACCACTGAACAAATCAGAGATTCAGATGTCTGAAAGTTGTCTTCTAACTTTACTACCTGTACTAATGGGAACCTTTTACAAAGCCTTTTTAAGTCCAGTGTAATTTAATCTTTGTTTATATTTTCCAATTACAAAGTGAAATAATGTGCTGCAATTTTATCTACTGAAAAATGCATCTGGATTCCTTTTAAAATGTTGTTGGTATTGTTAATGGAGCAGAGGACATAATTATGATGTACAATGTGTTGAAGTTTTGGATTATTTGAAACTAGCCAATTTCTTTATATTTCTATCTTCATGTTATATGATATATAATCACAGTTTATGCATCTTTGAGTTTGCTCTTTGTCTAAAACTGAAATCCTAAACCTCAGATGATTAAAATGCTATTCAGTTGAAAGATGCAGATGCGTGTTTAATGACATAATTGAACCTTAGTTGTCTATTTTAAAAAGCAGATGTGCTTTCAAACTATTTTCATTCTCAGTTAGCAGCAGCAGAAAGTGTCAGCAGTGATGTGGATACGCATAATGCATGGAAGAAACAGACATGTTGAAATTGGAAATGTTAAGAAGCAGGATGAGGGACAGATAATCCACCAAACAGAAACGCAGAAGACAAGCGAATAAAAATATTGTGCTATGTTGTGTAAGATTATAAGCAAAGCAGGTGTCACAGCTATTGTCCTTCCCTCACCAGTGTAATTAAGTGTCATTGTGTGAAAGCACAGTCATTAGCTGTGTCGTAGTATCTTTAATTAGTACACACTGGGTTGTTAATCTTATTGACAAGACTGACATACTATAGACCACACACACACACACACACACACACACACACACACACACGCACACACACAAACATAATCTGCTACTTGCATAGACAACTGTTGACCATTTTGTTGACCATTTTTCTGGTGGTGCAGTGTGTGAGTTTATGATGGATTTTTTTTTTAAAAAAAGTGTTGCTGTACATAATTAATTTAAGTGAAGCACGTGTGCTTATTTGATACCGGTTCCTTCTTCCTCAGATCCGCAGACAGGGAGGCATCCAGCTGCTGGTCGACCTGCTGGACCACAGGATGAGTGAGGTTCACCGCAGCGCCTGCGGAGCCCTGAGGAACCTGGTGTACGGCAAGGCCAACGATGAGAACAAAGTGGCCCTGAAGAACTGCGGCGGGATTCCAGCTTTGGTCCGCCTGCTGAGGAAAACTGGAGATGTGGAGATCAGAGAGCTGGTCACAGGTACTGTAGCTGTGGATAAACGTACACCTCATCTCCCTCGCACGTATGTATGCATGTCATGGTGTAGCTGCAGTTATTCTCCAGCAAGACTGTTTATTTGGCCTGAGGAGAGGTTATAATGGTGTGTGTCTGTCTGTGTGTGTGAGAGAGAGAGAGAGAGAGAGAGAGAGAGAGAGAGAGAGAGAGAGAGAGAGAGAGAGAGAGAGAGAGAGAGAGAAAGAGAGAGAGAGAAATTTGCTCTGTGGAGTTACGAGGATCAGTAAAACTGCAATACGCACACACAATCTATGAACCTGTGTACCTATGTACATTGCAAGAATATTGATGCTTAGTACTGATTGAACATTTAATATTTGAACAAACAAACAGGAGGCAAGCACAAACACCTGGCAACCAACACACACTTTGAATTACACACGAGTTTCATTGTATTCAAGTTGAATTTTGGCCTTGACAGCCAGTGGTTGTTTTAGCTGAGTGATTTCACGTCCTGGGGAATGGATGCATTCAACTTTCAGTTGGAGAATATTCTTCACAAAATGTTACTATTCACGATGCAGAAATCAAGGCTGTTCATCGTGAGCTCCTTCAGATGCTAAACAACTTATCATTCCACCTTCATGGTATTTTATATGCAATCACAGTTCACCTCAGCAGTTTAATAGGGCTCTAAGGCATAACTTCTGCAAAGAATGCAGAGCACGCAGCGAGCGAACCAAAAATCTCTTTTAAACATAATTTCACAAATAGTGTTTTGTGTTGTGTCCTCTCTTTCCAACTGTTTGAGTTGTTATTCAGTGTAAGTTTGACTTTTTGTTGTGTGGGTGCCTGAATAAACTCACAAAAATAAATGTGTGTGGAGCATTCAAGTCCAGACCAGCTATGGTGGTGGTTTATAATCACTGGTCAATCTTGTCTTAACCTGGAGGGCATGAGCAGAACAAGTTAGTCTGCACTCTGGAGACTAACACACACAGCAGGGCAGACGCCCACACACACACACAAACGGACGCACAAGCATACGCACACTTAGATGTGCAGCTCTTATTGTGGGGAGGCACACACATATCTGTGTAGGCAAAAGATGTATGGATTAAATTTGAACACCCACCTAAGCAAAGATTACATGAGCTGCTATAATTTGATCTCCATTCCTCCCGAAATATTTTGCAATATTCCACCCACTAAGAATTTAATATTTCACTAGAGGCCCTTTCGCACTGCAGCTAACACTAACACAAGCACCGCGTCCCTCTCTGCCTGACGCAGACTCACAGACGCTCACACACATACACCACCTCAAGCATATGTGTAACTCTAATCCAAATGTGCAGCTAGAGTTATTTCCCAGCATGACATTGGCTCTACAGCCTCAGGACAGGTAATAATGATGAATTGCAGTGGATGTGCATATGTGTCACAGGATTCAGTCTAAAGGTTAAAACCTGTGTTACTTATGGAATTCAGCAAGTAATAATGAGTGTCTCAGAAAGGCTACGATGAGAGTTTGCTGTGAGTTAAATGAAGTGGGTGAGCTCGGAGCTGTGACCTGTGATTGGTGGGGATGCAGTTCTCCAGGTACGTTAAGAGCATGACAGAACCGAGCAATCCTCCTCTCTCTCTTTCTCTCCTCTTTTGTCATATACTTTTGACTACTGCCCTTTTCTTCTCCACCTATGTCCTTGTGTCGTTGCCTTACCTCTTTACACACTTCTACTCTCTCTATTATGTGTGTGCACGCTGGCCTTTTATGTGGCTCATGGTCATGCGTCACATTGTGCTGGGAATGTATATATCTCCACTTGTAGCACCATTGTTTCTCGCTCTTTGCTCAGACAAAAGCCCCACTTTGTTGCACCAGGTTAGTCCGGAGATAAGAGAGCTTGTGCAAGAGGATTGGACATCCTCAAAGATAAAGTACAACCGCGCTTATTCACTCAGACACACACAGGCATAGAGACAACTGACACACAGGAACACACAACAGCGCACAAAGAATACTGAGATGAAGTCAGTGGTGCCCCCTCATGTTCAATTTGACTTCTGACCCCATTTTATCTCAGCGGGACAAAGCTCATCTTCAAGCATGCGCACACACACACACACACACACACACACACACACACACACACATATTCTTGTGGATCTCTCGCTCTCTTACGAAGGGGACGCAAGCCAACAAGTGTCTCTCTCTCTCTCTCTCTCTCTCTCTCGCTCTCTCTCTCTCTCTCTCTCTCTCTCTCTATCTCTCTGTGAAATTTGATTGGGAGAAAGGGGGAAGGAAGAGAGGGAATGGAAATGGGGATTAGTAGAAAGGATGAAAAACACGGGAGGGAGGACTAAACAAAGGGTGGAAAGAAGAATATAGTAAGGAAAAACAATCGGATATTTTGTTTTTATTTTAGATAAAGAAGTCAGTTATGGCAGTCACCAGACTTCATCTAGAAGGACGCTCTGGCACCTTGAAGAATATCACCACAGCACTGGAGGGACGAGGAGATTAAAAACACAGCTTGGAGACAGAGTGTGCGTGTGCGTTTGTGTGCGGTCCGTAAGCAGTTTAACGAATGAATAAATTGCACCGCAAGTCATACTGCATCATATTTTGAGCTCTGACTTTCATAAATAGTGCTCCTGCACAAACACACACACTGAAAGTCTGTCTTCCCTCTCTCTTCCTGCCTTTGCCCTTCTCTGTTGCTCTCTCTCCCCTGCTGCTGGCTGAGTGAATCAGTGTCATGCATGACTCTTCCCTGTTGTCTGTTTACTCTGGTACTTAGCATTGCACTCCATATTTCAATTGCTTTCATGCCAGTGCAGCTATATTTTGAAGTCTATCTTCATTTGCCTCATGGAACACCTGCCTGAGCTCTAATTTACCACTCACAACTGTTGTGTAATGACTCTGTAATTCAATTAGGGAGTGCGTTTTCAATGTTGTTTCTGACAAAAAGACCCAATGAGTGTTTTAAAAGCATTTGCTTATTTTGCATTGGCCATCAAAACAGTTTTCATTAAATGCATTCATACATAATACATAAACCACACACATACACACACACACACTCTATGCCAATAAAATAGTGTGGGAAGTACAACTAGAAGGATGCTCAAGGTGCCGAATTCAGAGAATGGAGGCATTGAGAATTTGTCGAGGTTCAGAGAGGAAAGCGTATTTTTCTATATAATAGGCTGCCATCTTTTGTAGAAATTGGCAATTTATCCTTTTAGGGAGTATTTCACCTTTTCCACCGATAGAAAACAAGTCAGTGGTAGAAGGCGAACATGCTTGGAGTGAAGACAAGGCCACAACATCAAAAGTGTCCCATTTTGCCAAGAAATTGTGCACAGTGATACAGTGCTTGTGTTCAGATTATTTTCTATTGTGTTTAGAAAATGCCCAGTAACTACACACATTGAATAAGTCAAACTTTGTGTACAGGTGTGGACTGGCGGTAGTTCTGTGATACAAAAGATGGACAAGAGACAAATCACAAATACTTGCTTGCTTTGATAAGAAAAAGATTAAATAACTTTCTCCCCTTTAACATCTAAGTCCAAGTGCTGTTGGACTGAACCTGTAAATGCGTTGAACTGTCGTTAAGAAGGGCAGCTACCAGACGAGTCTTTGTTAATGAGTAGAAACTCCCTTCTCAGGCCATTGCTGCAAATATCATAGCAATCTTCAAAAAAAAAAAAGAGGTAAAGGAAACCTTATTAGCTCCTCTGCTGCAATACATAGCAAGGAGGAATTGGATCTATTGCTAAATTACTTTCCTCTCGGAGCTTGACCTTCATTACTAATTGGTGGCTAAATGATTTGAAAGCAAGCAAATGGCAGTTGGTGAGGTTCATCAGGGGCAGTGGTGCATACTCAAATGACATCAATAGACACAATCTTCAAGTGCTGGACTCAAAAAGAAGTGGTTGTACTAGAGTCATAACAAATCAGCTTCCTCATTACTGCTTCTGCGTTGTCAGCTTCGTCAAAGCACTTTCCTATTCTCTGTGATTAAAGAATCTGTTTAGGTCTTGGGAAATGAGACAGGGCATACTTCTTTTTTTTTTTTTTTTGGGGTGACCGGAAAACCTTCCCTCAACAATTTACCCTATCTCCCTGTTGGTTTTGAAGTTTAAATATAGACAAGCTTTATTGGCTTCCTGGGTCTAAGCGTGAGGTAGATAGGACGAAGTCAAGGCTTCCGGGCCTGTCTGTCAAAGTCTGGTCGATGCACAGGCTTTGGGTGTCAATAGGAGATGCTATCCTTACTCATGGGCTCACCTTGAAGCAGTGGACCATAGCATAACCCTGCCGCTGCTGCAGCTGCTGTCTGCTCTGGGCTGAGAAGCAACTGCTCAAGGGAAAGTAGTGTCAAAATGCAGGCTTTTGTGCTAAACATCTTCAATGTATTACTCTTAAGATGTTTTTTTTGGGTATATTTTTTAAAACTTAAAAGCATCACTAAGCAAAAGAAGTGGACTGTTTCTGTAAACTGAAGTGACCAACACTCACCTTTTGCCATCTGATGATATTAGAAATAAACCAACTTAGTGGTTTGCAAAAAAAAACAACAGTGAAATATTACTGCTGCTGCCATCCTTTATTACTCACTTTTGCCTTCTGTTGCTTCAAGGCATGAGGACCCCGCTGACTGTAGATGTCCAAATCGCCATGTTCTCAATACTGTTATTTGCCAAAGCTATTTTAATTGAAGCCTAAGCTCATAACCTTTCGAAAATGCTTGAGGACAGAGGCGCCATCGCAGTCATTACTGGTGTTTCCTGCGGGGACTTTTTTTTGTGCTGCTGCTATGCTATAAAATTGTTCATGTCCTGCAGAAATGTCTCTGCAGTATTTTGTACTGCGGGGGGAGGCCCTGGTGGGATTGAAACCTCCGGTGTAAGCAGAGACAGTTTACCCCCACTGCAGGACCAGAGCTGACAAACCCACTGCAGGATGTTAAGTTGCTGGAGTCAGGTCAACAATTGTTAACATGCTGTCTCCCAAACTATTAGCCCAGATCAATATTTTTTCTATCCCAGAGTTCTGTAGACACATTAGCAATGTAATTTGTCGTCTCTGGCTTTACTCATCACCAGGTTCTGACCCCGCGGCGAACTAATTCACATAGAGTCGCACAGATGAAGGCTGTTTAATAAAACATTGCCACTTGAGGCCTAACAGGCCTCACTCTCCCCTTACAAGTCACACTCATTTATTCATGAATTCATGCAATCATCTCCTTATTTCCCCCAAACCACCCGCCTCCTAGGAAAACTGTCCGTCAAGCGTCTGAGGAAAACTAGTCAGAGGAGGGAGAGAAAGAGATAAAGACAGGGAGAGGAAGGAAGAAAGCACACACACGGACATAAAGGCTCCACCTGGATGACATCATTGTCTGTTGCTCACCTGATGTTATACTCGTAAGGACACCGGGTTTAGTGAAGCATTTCAGATCTATTTTTCTAGAGCTGGCAGGTGTGTGTGTGTGTGTGTGTGTGTGTGTGTGTGTGTGTGTGTGTGTGTGTGTGTGTGTGTGTCAACCTTGAATGTTAGACAGTGGCAGACACAGTGTCCTTGCCTCGGAAAATACTGAGGACACTATTGTGCTTCAGCTTGATCTTTGTCTTCAACGCTATCTGCAAAACATGTTCATCCCAGGCCCCCGCTCTCACATCCCGAGCGTGTGTTGTGTGTGCATGTGTTTTTATTGTTGCGTGTGCATTGGCTAGAGAAGCCAGCTGTGCGTCTGTTTCTTTGCAAGCCTCTAGACAGGTTATTGTCATCACAGACAACACTGTTTCAACATGATTGCAATCACACACTGACAACACTCGCCACTTGAGAAATAGACCGACGCGGGAAGAAAGAGATGTTTGGAAGTGTTTTGCCCAGTATGTGTGCCACCGAGTGTATGTGTGTCTGTGCATGTTTGAGCTTTTACCTTGGTGTGAAAGGAGCCTATGAGAGGAGAGATTGAGAGGGAAAAGAGAGAATCTGGAGAAGTGGAACGAGAGGCTGATTAGTGAAAGTGAAGGCAAATGTTGCCGCTCTGCCACAAACACACACTCGCACACCCCGAGTGTGAGCACTTGAATGCTGCCAAACATCATGCAAGGTCATCACCTTATTATCACCCTCCTCTTCGTGTCCTCTGACACGCTCTCTGGTACATACACACGTACACATATTTGTTACCCTCTTTCATGCCTTCTTTTTCTCTTCCCAACTTTTCCCACACACCCTTTGCACAGTTTAATGCTTGGTTGGACTGTTTTTTGTTCTTTCTTCATTTGAGTATTCTTCTCCCCATTTTCCTTTCCCTCTGACTTCTACTGTTTCTACTTAAGCGCAATACAGCAGTGGAGATGTCTTAGATATACAGGTATACATTTTGTTGAGCTTAACAACACTTTAATTAGGAATTACTGGGCATTTGGTTTTTATGTGTAGTATGTCATTGGCTGTCATTTCCCTTGGATTATAATAATTCAGTGTATTTCTCTGGGATAGTGCATACTGATAAACTTTATTGTAAATATTGCCAGATTAGCTGGGAGGCTATTTTTCATCACTAGTCCCTGCACAGGTGTGAAGTTTGCAGCCAAAAATCAAGTTCAAAAACAATTGTGATAGGCGTATCAATTACAGTCAAAGCGAATCACAAGAACACAACAAAAACACAACACAGACATGAATAGCAATAAAAGCCAAGTTCAACAACGCAAAAACAAACAATTACAGAACAGCTTTGCAAAAACAGACATAATCATAGACAGTTATGAGCAACAGGACAGCAGTAGCACCGAGCTCGCATATTGTTTGTTTTCTCTTTCTCTCTCTCTGGTCTCTCTTTCATGTTATTCCCTCTTCCTCATGTGTTTTCATTCCCTGTTTTTTTTTTCTTTTCCTGTTTCTCCTCCCATCCCTTTGTCTATCATTTTCAGATTTTCATTATGATTGCGCAACACTGTGGGGCCTCAAGACCGGTGCTGTTGGCCAACTGGCTGCTCGTCAACACCCAAGTGCCTCCACGGCAGTTTGTGTTCAGTTTTCCTGTGAACTGAGGCTCAATTCATCTTCCTTTATGAAGGACCGTGCCCATTTATCTATCTGCATCTTTCCCTCTCCGTCACTTTCCTTTCTCTCCTATATGCCAGACATAGGTGGAGAAAATTCGGGCATACTATGTTTGTGTGCTTTATCATTAGCCCAATATCTTTCGTGAGTGAGACCTTGAGACGGGGCAGAAATTGATCACAAGTTCTACGCAGATCAGGGTGCTATCGGTGGCAGCAATCCATCCTTTGTGAATGCGCCCGTCAGTGCCTTGCTCATCGCCAGTGTTGCTGTGATATTAGGTGACACACAGTGTGTTTCTACTGTGCATTTCCCTGCCGCCGTTACATTTGCGTTCACTTCTAACAAGCACACTGTATTGTGGAATGAACCGGACATCGTTAAGCCAGCTGACAGCCTCTGTGAACACGGTCCATTGCGTAGGGAGCACTTAGTGTCGAGAGCGGTAACCATATTGTATTTGTGTGGTAACTGTGCAAATGAATGACATCTGTCATCGGGGACCTGCGACATCTGGAGTCTGACACCGACTACGTGAGAGATGGCAACCTTCAACGCGGCAGCTTTTTATAGTTTGTCGTATTAAAACCGTGTTGCATAACTCCTTGTCCTCTCCCTCCGTTCCCGTCTCCCTAAACCATCACTCAGCTCCTCCAGCTCCCTTTCCCACTCATTATATTCAATTCCTGTGCCTTTCATCTCTGTCACCCTCTATTTCACACATTTTTATCTTATTTGTTTGTTGCTATATCTGTCTTTGTATCTCTGGCTGTCTCGGTAGGGATGACCAGTGCAAGCAGCGATGACTAATTACCATATGTAGAATGTGAGAATACTGATAAAGCTTGTGTGATTGAATGTGTGGTTTGCATGTGCACAAGTGTGTCACAGCTGACCAACAAGGCTAATGCTGTCAACCAACCGTCTGCGGGGAGGCATCTGGTGATCCATCTGACAAGAAGAAAGAAAATAGTTTGTGTGTGTGTCTCTGTCTGTCTGTGTGTACCCATACCAATGTGATTAAGTGTTACATATAGAACGCACTGTGTGTACAGTATGGTTGCCCTTGCAGGTGATTGAAAGTATCCTTGTGTAGGTAATACAAACATACAGGTTTTTCTGCCAACTTGTGTGCATGGAGTTGCATACATCCACTGATTCACTTTGCATATGCTTATGGTGTACTTGTGTATATGTGTGTGTGCCCCTGTGTTCCCACAGTGTGTGATAAATGATGCACTGGTTGGACAGTTGGCTTTCTGCCTGGACCAACAAACGAATTCATTTCCTCAGATATCACAAGTCATCAGGTTGATTGTAGAGTCGGAGTCTGGAATAAAGGAGCGGGTGGCATTCTCAAATGGGATTTTAAAAGAAGAGTCAATTTTGTCCCTTATTGCCAATACTGATGTACCTCCACACTTGATTTGTGATGTTCCAGTGCAGCAGAAAGGTCTTGCTTGTGTCGGTATCATTAAGCGGATAGTTAGAAAAAGTTTGGAGCTGTTTTTGATTTTTTTTTCAACCTTAACTTGGAGAGAAAGTTAAACAGCACTGACCTTACACAATACAATAATATGTTTGCTGTGATGTCTCTGGGAGGTCAATGGATCCATTTACATTTTATAAAATATGTGCTTATGAATGACATGTGGAAAGTTGATAGAGGGTATAAAGAAGTAATAAAGAAGAAAGATGGAGAAGTGGCAAAGAGTGCTCTGCTCCGAGAACTCAGATTTGACAGGAACATTAATATATGATTGCTAAAAAGGCACGATTCAGCTAAATGTATGATCTTAAACGTTTATACTCTATACATTATTTCATTTTGAAAGACCAGCATTCTGGTTCACCTGCATCATTAATATTGCAGCAGGACATTTAAAATGCTGGTTTAGGTTGTTTCTTTCTCAGGTTATGTGTTTCACAAGATTAATAGTTGTGTTGCCAAAAGAAACAAAAGATTGAGTTTATACCTGATGAGCACTAATTGGGAAAAATTGTTTTCCTCTGTTGGCAAATGAAAAATCAACAATTTGGAATAAATGTATGTAATTGACACGCAAATCAATGTGTCATTAATTACATAATTACTTTGTTTTCCATGTAACACTCGTTTTAATTATTATTTACAAAAACATAAACTACTGTTTCCTGTTTCCTGTGTGCGTGTGTGCGTGTGTGTGTGTGTGTGTGTGTGTGCGTGTGTGTGTGTGCAGGTGTGCTCTGGAACCTGTCGTCGTGCGATGCTCTGAAGATGCCGATCATCCAGGACGCCCTGGCCGTTCTCACCAACAGCGTCATCATACCCCACTCTAACTGGGACTCCTCCCCCAATCACCATGACGACCGCAAGCTCCATCTTCATACCTCACAGGTGCTGCGCAATGCTACGGGGTGTCTCAGGTAAAAGCAACACACACACACACACACACACACAACTGTTGCGAACAACCCTGTGAAGGCATGTGCACTTTTCTTCTTCCTCTCTCTCTTACTTAATCACACTCATTTGTAAGAATACGACAACACGCAGACGGCGACCGCTGTCGCTGTTTTCTTGTGTCTTTGTTGCTGAGATTCACCGTAATGAGACAGCGTCTTTGTGCGTGAGAATGAATGTTGTCTCTTTTGAAGGTTCACTGCTGTGCGATTATGGATGCATACATTCACAAACTATGAACACGGCGCACTGTTGTTTCTCTCTCGCTCCCTCTCATGCACTGTCTCTCTCGTTAACGTGCCCTGGTAACCATAGAAACTCCTCCAATTGCGTGTCCTTTGTGTGTCAAGACTTTATTTTTTGTGCATTGTGTTGATGGAGTTGCTGATGCTTAAAACAATGAAGGACAGCTCGCAGTTTGGTTGACAGAAATCGTTGATCAACTTGTGCACACTCAAATTGTATTTATCAGATGGTGAACCTTTTACAGTGCACAAACAGTACAACAGTGTTAGTGAGCCACACCTCATCTCATTGTCATGTTGCGGTGAACCTGTTAGTTTGAATGGGACGCATAACTCAGCTCAGAGGTCCAGACTATTTTATACTAATACATGTTTTCATTGGATTCACAGAAAAACATCCCATGTGCTTTTTACAATGGAAAAAAAAGTCTACTGAACACCGAGTGTTGCATTGGGACGATTCATTTTCAAGTTTACCTTGGAGCAACATTAGCTTTGATCGGACACGTCGGTCATCTTTTGTTAAATCCAGAAAATCACAGGAAAATCTATGTAGTTGTTCATGTTTGACAATTTTCTGTGTAGTTTGACTTAAGTCCAATCTTAAGAATGACGCTGCTAAAGTTAAACGTTTGAGCGTAACAATACCCCCTCCTCAAAACACACCGCGAGTCGTGATTTTTAATGCTGGCTCTGAATATTTCACTTGTATGTCCCAAGCATAGATAAGGAGCTCTTGTTCTTGATCCTGCAGCAACATCCATTCTTATATGTACACACACTCTCACACCAACTGCACAGACGGCTGAAACGGTTCAGAAAAAAACTCCCATGTCCACTTGGCCGTCTCTCTTTGAGCTGTGCACTCAATCAACCACCAGCAGCCTCTGGATTAAACCTCACCCCGCTCGCTTTGCAAAGCTTCTCTCAAGCTGTTTGGAATGCATATCTCCAGCTATTGAATGTCTCTCAAAAGCATTTCAAGCCATTCTGAAGATGTTACAAACAGGTTTTTCTGTGTAATTCACATAATTGTGTGTGTTAGCTGCTACATTGTGTGCATGCAATCAACATACCAAAGCAAAGGCTTCCAGTTGCTCCGGTAATTGTTCCATTTGTGATCGCTTTAAATATGAATACCAGCTTGCATATTTCTGGTTGTTGATGCTTTTTGGTCAGATTTCACAGGCACAAAAATAAGCATCACCTGCCAATCAGTGGTAGGGCCTGATTCAACACTAGCACTTATATTGTGAAGACCTATCAACCTATGTTATTAATTTCAACAGTAAAACTATCTCAGACATAATAGCAACAGCACTCTCACATTGCCGTGTTTTTGTTGCGCTACCTACCGCTTTGTGAAGTACAGCACTTTGATATCTATTCAAAATTGTAAACCACAGCGTCCAGTGCCAGGTGTGTTGCTTGGCTCTAATTAAATAAGTGTTT